>NW_006711241.1:335143-478769 GCF_000271645.1 Tremella mesenterica DSM 1558 | reverse complement strand
CCCCTGCTCGTTCTGTCCCCCCAACACCGCTCGGGACATTCCTCCTAGACCTTCTGCTCCCCTCGGTCCCCCCTACACTCCGTCCGCAGCTGTTCGCCGCCGTCTCCCCACAGCCCAAGACGGGGAATATCCTTCGCGCTCTCCTTCGGCGAACTTCTCCTCTCCTGGCCCCACCTCACCGTCACCCGCCGTCCGCCGCCCGCCTAACTCTCCCGTGGCCGGACCGTCTCGTCTCCCTGCCACTCCTTCGGCAGGTCCGTCCCGTCGCACTCCTCGTTGTGCTTCCTCCGCCGCTCTTCGGCCTTCTACTCCTGTGGCTGGCCCATCTCGTCTCCCGGCTACTCCTTCGGCCGGTCCTTCTCGTCCCACCAGGAGCCGTCCTACTCCTGTCTCAACTCCAGAGGATTCCTCTCTGAGTCTCCCTCCTGCCCTTGGGACCCGAAGCCGTCAACCATCTGTCCCTCCTGCTTCTGGGCTCTCAATTCCTGCCCCTCTTGTGAAAACTCCTCCGAAATCTTCGAAAGGGAAAGGTAAGAAGAAAGCCGTCCAATTCGAACCTGCGGTGGTAGAGAATGAAAGTACTCAGCTACCAGAGGAACTCCCTCCTCCCCTCGACCACCCCTACATTTCCAGCGACCCTCGAATTCCAGAGGAGGAGAAACAACTGGCTACTTTCCGTTCTCTCATTATTGGATTGACCACACATCTCCACGCCAATAGACGAGATACGGCGAAGCTCCTCGAATATTGTATGAAGCTGGTCTCTGGTATGAACACCCTCTCCAGGACAATGGCAACTCTCGTAAACTCCTCGGACATAGGCCCATTAGGGCGAACTGAGTTAGCTAGAGTCTCCCTAGAGCTCCTGACGGAAATGAACGACTTCTACCGCAATCTCTTCGATTCTCCCTTCCTCCTGAACCCCATTGAGTACGCTCTCCCCCCCACACTTGACTGGTTAAAACCACGAAACCCGGCTCGACTCAGTTCTCAGGATGGTGCTTTTCTCGATATCCTGGCTCTTCCCCCCGACTGTCTCCGAACACTTCGACTGTTGTGGAGGCTGCCTAGTCTGAATATGGCTCGTGATTCTGCTCTCCATGCTGATCACATTTTGGCCTTCAATATGGCGTGGAGAGAGACTCGATCCCTTCGGCGGGTCCCTCTATCGAAAGGTGCTGGGAGTGGTTCTGGAGGTGGGTCTGCGCCAGAAGACAGAGAACAGGGAGGAAGTTCGCAGCAGTGAGTTGTACTTAGCTAATGTTGTATCCGTTGTATGAACTACTTCCTTGCCCGTGATCGCACCACTCGTCCTTTCCTCGGTTTGTCAGGGTGAAGTTCGTGGAACTTCGCCAATATGTCATTAGCTCCGTCCACATTCTCTACTGGTTCCCATGATACTGCGTCATCAGAGCCTTCGTAGCCTAACCATTCCACTGGATACTCTAACTTTCCTGACCTCTTATTAACCCTCGAGTCCACAATATCCTTTACTTCCCAAGACTCTCCTACGTTATCTACCTCCACTGGGCCAGGTGGCTCAGCTTGCTGACCCGGAAATACCGGAGGGTGATAGGGACGGAGTAAAGAAACATGGAATACATCATGGATACCTGCCATCGTTCCTGGTAATTCCAGTTTACAAGCATGAGAACCTACTTGCCGTACTACCTTGTACGGCCCACTTTGCTTAACGTCCAACTTCTTCATTGGTCTCTTAGTCTTGATATTCTCTAACGACAGCATAACTAGGTCACCTTCCACGAAGTTCGGCGTAGTTCGATGTTTCCTGTTGTATCCTTCGGCGTACTTCTCGTTAGCTCTCTCAATCCCCTCAATACATTCCTTATGTATTTCAGTTAGGTCCTTTACTGCTATTGTAGCAGCAGGTACCTCGACTTCACTAGCCTTAATCTCTTCAGCCCATCGAGGGTGGTACCCATAATTCGCATAGAATGGGGTCTTGTTTATCGCGGAATGATGGGTGTTGTTATAAGCAAAGCTAGCTCGAGCAAGCAGCTTCGACCAGTCATTCTGCTGGTAGGAAGTGAAGATTCGAAGGTATAATTCCAGGGACTGGTTCGTTCGTTCGGTCTGTCCATCAGTCTGTGGATGATACGCGGTAGAAAGATGTAGTCTTATCCCGAGACTATCGGTCAAGTTCTTCCAGAACTTCGAAGTAAACTTCGATCCTCTGTCTGATACTATACTCTCTGGTAATCCATGCTGGGCCACCACATAGTCCATTATCAGCTCTGATAGTCCAGCTGCGGTTAACTTCGTCGTGGTTGGGATAAACAAGGCCCATTTTGTCAGTCGATCCACGACCACTAAGATAGAGTTATATCCATGGGAATTTGGGAGTTCTTCGATGAAATCCATCGAGATACTTGACCAAGGTTTTGTCGCTACTTGTAGGGGTTTAAGTTCTCCATGAGGCTTCTGTCTGTTAGTCTTAGCTCTCTGACATACCGCACAACCAGCGACATAGTCTTCTACATCCTTCCTTACTCCAACCCAAACATAATCCCTTAGGATTAGTTCAAGGGTCTTCGCTGAACCTGGGTGACCAGCCAAAGCCGAGTCATGTTGCATCTTCATGATCTTTAGTCGAGCGTCGGCGTAGTTCGGCACATAAGTGCGATCGTCGAATGCGAGGAAACCTCTCGGGGTCCACCCCCCACGAAGTATTAGAGGAGATCGCGAACTACGGCGTAGTTCAGTGATTGATCCTGGTTCCTGTACATCATCATGACACGTCGGATGAGAACACTCAGCGCAGATAACTCCTAGTAACTCCTCTCTAACCTCCTCGACATCTTCGTCCTCCTGAACTCCAAGTATCAGATCCATAGGGTCAACAAGATCATTGTCCTTCACTTCCCTTGTCCCTTGCAAGGCTCGAAGGAGGTGGCGTAACTCCGACGTGGTGGCGTCAACTTCGTCGAACTTCGGCAGACCTTGAATAAGGTTACTCTCTTGCATCATGGTACTTCCTTTTCCTGAGTGATAATCCGCCTGTCTAGACAATCCGTCTGGAAGGCTTGCCTGAGTTCCTGGTCGATAGACCATTTTAAATCTGAAGTTAGCTAACTCTTCTACCCACCTACCTTGACGGGGGCTGAGTTGCTTCGGCTCCATCCAGTAAGTGAGATTTAAATGGTCGGTAAGGACCGTGGTTTCTACCTGCAGTAGTAAGTGTCTTCTTCTCCTGAAACCCTCAACTACGGCGAGGAACTCCTTTTCTCCTACCGTGTAATTTAGCTGGGCCGTGTTGAACGCGCCTGACTCGATAGCGACAGGGTGCTCTTGACCAGCTGCGTTAATCTGCGAAATTATGAAACCCCAGCCGAAGAACGAGGCGTCTGTCTGTAATATGGTCTTCAATGTAGGGTCAAAGTGAGCTAACACCGGCGCAGTACACATCCTAGCCTTCAATTCCTTAAAGGCTGACTCCTGTTCTGCTCCCCACACAAACGGTACCTCCTTCCTTGTCAAATCATTGATAGGTCTAGCAATCTTCGAGAAGTTGGGGACGAAACGCCTGTAATAGCTCACAACCCCAATGAAACCCCTCGACTCTCGTAGATTCTTTGGACGTGGGAAGGATGTGATGGCGTCAATGTACTCTGGATTAACCGATACACCTCGAGAGGAGACCACAAAACCCAGAAATACCACAGAATCTCTTTCAAACTCGCACTTACTAGCTTTCACGTACAAGCTCGCCTTCCGCAGCACTTCAAAGACCTTCGCCGTAGTTCCTCGTAATTCCTCCAATGTGTTCCCATAAATGAGGATATCGTCAATGTAGACCACGACTCCATTCCCTAGTAGTTCCCTAAACACCTCGTTCAGGAAGTGCTGGAAGACAGCAGGGGCGTTTCGCAGCCCATCACGAACGACAAGAGATTCGAACATACCATACTGTGTCCTGAACGCCGTCAGGTGTTCATGTCCTTCTGTCACCCTCAACAATTGGTACGCCCCAATTAGGTCTAGTTTGCTGAAGTACCTTGCTTTTCCAAGTTCTTCGGTAATCTGGCCTATTAATGGGAGAGGGTAGGCATCTGGTATGGTCGCTTCGTTCAGTTTTCGGTAGTCGATGACCATTCGCCATTGTCCCTCGGCTTTCTTAGGTATCATAAACATCGGTGAGCCGTACGGCGAGTTACTTGCTCAAATTCGGCCAGCGGCGATTTCGCGATCTAGTATGTCTCTCAGCGCGCGTCTCTGATCTTCTCCTTGAGCATAGAGGGAGGCGACCTTCAGGTTCGCCCCCTCCTTAAGCTCAAACTTCAAATCGTAGGACCTCGAAGGGGGAAGGGTCTCTCCTCCCTTCTTCGGATTAAACATGTCAATGTACTGGTGGTATTGCTCAGGAACTACCTGGAACAACTCGTCTTGTTCCTCCGGGCTCAGCTCTTCAAGCTCATCTTCGCCTCGGAGGTCTGTCTCGTCGGTTCGGGTCCTGAGCCCTATGGCTGCCAGGACCGCAACATCTTTCGTCTGTGGAAAGGGAGAGGATAACTCTTCCCTTTCAATCGGCAAGGGTAGGGGAAAGGACACTGCACTTCCCTCATTGTTCGTCTGGGGAGTAGGGAAGGATATCATATTCGCTCCCCCATTCAGGATTACTCCCTCTCCCCTCATCCATTCCCATCCTATCACGACATCCGCGTCGCAAAGGGTGGTAACATCCAGCTTAATTGGGCGAACCTCGCCTAACTTCTCGACACCCAGACTCACTTCGACAAACTCCGTAATGGGTCTAGCCACACTAACCGAGCCATCGAACATGTGAACTGGTACACTCACGGGGTATTTCCTCTTCTCCCTCCTAATCTTCCTGGCCGCCTTGGGACTTATATACGAACAGGTCGCTCCAGTGTCCCACAGGGCCGTTAGTTCAATTCCTTTGACATACACGTTAGATTTGGGTTGGTTGTTACAGGTGGAAGGGATTAGGGTATGACAGTCGTTTATACATTTCGGAGTGGTGTTTACGGATTTATATACACATTTACCTGGTCTCATCAGCTCTTTCCTTTCACTGGGGGTAGGAATAGTGGCCGAGAGAATATGAGTGCGGACCCGCCGAGTCTCGCCTATCGC
Organism: Tremella mesenterica DSM 1558; assembly: GCF_000271645.1. Lineage (NCBI taxonomy): Eukaryota > Fungi > Basidiomycota > Tremellomycetes > Tremellales > Tremellaceae > Tremella > Tremella mesenterica. The sequence continues at coordinate 473,654 of NW_006711241.1, read as the reverse complement.
GACGGGTCCCCATCTTTTTCCTCCTCGTCCATCCCCTGCTCTCCAACACCTGCTTCCTCCCTTCCGACTGCGTTGATCTTCTTCCTGTCCCCAAGAGGGACGGCGTTCCCCCCCGTGCTAAATCTCCCTTCTACTCCAGCATTTTGTCCAAAAGATCGCAAGGGGATGATCCCTGCTTTGATCTTCGCCGCTATTACAGGACAATCCCGGTTATAATGCCCTGTCTCTCCACATCCAGTACACTTCCCTTCCTCTCGACGCTTTAAAACCTCATCAGCACTGGGTCTCGGCCAACGACGATTTAGTTCGTCTACATCCGTTGGTATCGCCCTTCCCCCATTCGTGCCCTTAGGCTGCACGCCCTCGATCTTCGCCGTAGATTGCCATTTCTCCTGGCTCCCCCGTTCCTCTCCTCGATTTACTTCCTCTCTCCTCTCCCCCTGTTCCTTCACCTCCTTCCTCTTCTTCTCATTCTCCTTCTCCACCTTTCGTTGGTGCAAGCGATTGTCCATGGGGACCACGAACTCAATTAATTCTCGGACGGTCTTGAAAACTTTTCCATGGCGAGCAATTTCATCCAGTAAGTGACTTTTCAGTCCGTTCTTTGCCCGGTCCACGAGGTTTCCATCATCACCCCATCCTAACACCGCTACATATCGTTGAAAGGCGGCGAAGTACGCCGAAGCCGACCCATTCTGCCGAAGCTCGTTTATTCCCCTTGCGGCGGTTCCTTCTTCGTCAGGATCTCCAAAATTGGTTTTGAGATATTGGATGAACTTCTTATAGTCTAGAAGGTGGTCGGGGGGGTCGTCCTTAGGTAAGTCCGATTGGACGGCAAGAAGAGGAGTTTCACGTAGATGGGAGATCATGAAAAAGATTTTTACTCGGTCGGTGGGGAACTTGCGGGCGTTGATTTCGAAATGGACTTCACATTCTGAGATGAATGCCGTGAGCTTTGACCTCTCGCCCCTCCACAGGTCTGGGAGGGGAAGCTTTATCCCTCCACTCATCTCAGCAACTCCTGGGGTCGCCGAAGCTTGCCTTCCAATGGCGAGCCGTACCCCCTCCGAGATCCCCTCGACTATTTCCCCAACCGTCTCCTGTTCCTTCTTCTTCTCCTGCTCCTCTCGACGTTTCCTCTCTGCTATCATATCCTTATTCATCTCCATCATCATGTTCATTATTGCCAGCATCATCTTCTGTGTTGTGGCCTCCTCCTCAGTTCCTCCTACTACTTCGCTCCCGGCCGAACTTAGCCTACCTCCTGTGTTCCCTTCCCTTGGTCGTGGGGTCTGTCCCGAATCTTCGGAACCTGTCCTCACCGCTGGTGGTTCTGGTAGTCCGGTTTGTTGGGGAGGTGGTTCAAAAGGCAGGGGTGGATAGAAATCATCGCCTTGAGTTGAACCTTCGGGGGTATCAATTGCACCAGGCAATGGTCCCAAGCTTTGTCTTAATTCCTCCAACATCCTCCTCTCCGTCTCCCCTACTGTTTCTCCTGGTCTACTCATACTTCTTGTAACTCTCCTCTCTGGCTGCATACAATCTCGAACTTCTCCGAGGTTTGCACGGGTCGTCGGTAAGAGCGATCCTTGATACTGTCACAATCGTCGTTTCTTCTTCTCTACTGACCGACGGTCGACAAACCTCGGCTAACTACGTCGTAGTGGGGCGTCGATGTCTCACTAAGACAGGGTACTCGTCGAGGAACTACGGCTAACTTCGCCGTAGTGATACGTCGAGTGGTGAATGATAAGATGATCGTCGATGAACTGCGGCTAACTTCGCCGTAGTACGTTGAACTGCTCGGTGGTAGCTCTCCTTAACTCGAAGGTTGTAGCTACTGACAACAATCAAGGATCGCTGAAGAAGTTCAGCGATCTGTAAACTATCTATACTACTCCTCTCTTCTCATAGAATGTCCCTCAACTCCTGCACTGCCTCACGCTCAGTCCTCTTCGTTCAACTTCGCCGTACCTCGCCATATCCCCGATATCCTACTCCGCTCACTTTGACTAACTTCGCCTAACTTCCCCTGTTCTGCTCTCCCTCGGTTCCCTTCTCCTAACTTCGCGGTAGTTCTCCGCTAGGCGGGGTTATCGTGACAAATCCCCTCTTGGTTCTCGTAACTTAGCCGTCGTTGGTCTCAGTGGTTCGAGTGGAGGTTGGTAGTGGTGAAAGGAAGGTCGGTGATGGTGAAAGGAGGGTCGGTGATGGTGTTTGTCAGGGATGTTACGACGTAGTTCGTGACAGCAGATTGGGATTCCTGGGCTTTCTGGCTTCCAGACAGTATGGCAAAGTCATATTTAAAACCCGCAAACAGCAAACCCCAAGGATGTTTGACTGACCGGCAGATTTTCAATGAGAATTCCATACGCCATGCACTTTGAGGAGCCGTAGCTCAGTCAATACTCAACCCCCAGACTAGATCTTTGCGGATTTGGATTCCTGAGAGTTTGAGCTCTCAGATGATATAGCACAGTCATGTGTCCTGGCCCTGGCCCATGTCTTGCAGAATTGTGCAGACAGCAAGGTCTTTTCTCCCCCCCCCCCCCCCCCCAGATCGCACTGTAACCCCCTAACCCCATACTGTAGAGCGAAGCTGATGAAAGACCGATCCGTTTTCGGGAAGACTTGCCAATGTCTGATGATCTATCTCAACAGAGATGTAATCAGGATGAAACCGTTGTAGAGCTTGGAGATTCTGTAAAACTCTTTCACATTTGACTTGAAATTCAGGACGAGTCGCAAAATTGTCAACAGCGGTGGGAGAAGTACTGGATGGGCGGATGATGAGGACGTCAAGGTCGGCTGGGACCAGAGGAAGCTTGTCCAGAAAGTGAACATTGTCGTATGTAAACAGACAGGTGTGTCCACTATACTTCATCTGACCCCCATTCACCTTCCAAGTTTGGAGTAGGACATGGTAGCGTGACAGTAGCATCTCTTCAATCTGGCTGGGGGGGTCAGGGGGAAGGAGACCTTGCTGTCTGCACAATTCTGCAAGACATGGGCCTGTCAATCAGTAGAGCACAAAGAAGAGAAAGGAGCTGCCTACCAGGATCCATATCATTATCAGCACTCCATATTGATTCACGACCTTTTCGGCATGTACTGCACTTTCCTTCCTTGACATCCATACCAAACCACCGCTCATTGCAGCCACTACAAGTATCAAGCCGCTCTTCTTCTAGAGCAGAGTAGAAGTCCTCAATGTGAGAAATTGCCGTATCTGATAAACATGGTTCATGTAGGTTCTCGGAGGATGTACTGATGGGAAGGAAGGGAGATGGATCTGTTGAATACGAAAGATTGGGTGAATGGATGTCCTGTCTTGCTTGATATCGTTCTCGACTACGCTGAAGGCACATACGGCATGTCTGGCGTCTGTCTCCATTTGCATCTAGGTCATAACAGTTGATGTCTTGCCAGCGACCACATCGTGTACATTTTTGACAATTGGCATTGGGTCTCACACGCACTTGGAGAGGAGGTTGAGGTTCAGGCTGTACTGGGGAAGGAGGGACCACAAAGCGTTGAGGAGGCCTGCAGGATTGTGTTGGCCGTTGTAGAGGTAGAGGACTGGGACACATGGGTGTAGGTGAAGGGGGTGTGGGTGGGCGAGTCCGTGGACGAGCAGCAGCTCGTGAAGAGCCCGGGGTAAGACCTGAAGTCTCAGAGGGAGTACGGTGGGGTGGAGGATGGAAACTGTTTTGTTGACTTGTTTGTGGATTGTCCTCATTTTGACAAGTCAAGCAGGTATGTCTCAATCTTCCACGCTTGTCACGGAAGGCAGGGGTGTCAAGTGTTGAACCACAACGACGACATAGCTGAGGAGGTGTATGGTGTTGAGGTGTGGCTGGAGGGACTGGGGGCTTGTTGCGGCAGAAACAACATGTCTTCAGGAATTGACCAGCGGTTGGGCCTATGTTACTCTTGAGAAAGTGTTGGATGGACAGGGCATCAGGGGATGGTGCTTTACACTTTTGGCGTGGGGCATTGGAGCAGAGCATGTTGAAGGAGAGATGAGTAGAACACAATGGTGAGACCGTACGAGAACTACAAGAACTATCAAAGATAGATAACATAGACTGTTGCATAGTATATCACATTGCCACCATGCATAATACCACGGAGTTTGCTCCTTTTTCTTCCAGGAACACTGCAGAAAGAGCCCGTTATATACCGTGCTACGCCCGGGATCAGAAGATGGCTTCCTGACTTCCTCGGGACGGAAGGGTAAGCTGGGTTTGTCTGTTCTCATACGCCTTGGTTGGGGTTAGAGCGCTAACCGTAAAGTTGGGGGGAGATGTAGTGCTGGAAGGTGAAGGAGTGGTGGTCGGGGTACTTAGGACACGTGACCAGAAGACCTTAGAAGAGTGGCACACCGGAGAATCACATGGACGGACAGTCAATCTTATACATATACTTCTACAGTACTTTTCAGTATCATCACATAGTTTGATACTTTGATACCTTGATACATATCATTATCACCTGAAGCCTATCTCAAAACCCACTCGACCCTAGACAACACTACCAATCCTACATCCACCCCTGCCCGGGGAGGTGTTGCTCCCCAGTAGCCCGGACCTCCAGACCCAAGGGTGGACGGGTCCCTCTTGATGACAGAAGGAGGGTGGTCCGAGGGTGCTACAGCGTGTAGCTGTGTACCCGTACCGTATTGTTCCTGACACCTACCCCTTACCCCTGATTCCTCTGGACTCAGTTGTGGATATAAGGAGTGGTTCTATGTGATATGCATATTCTTTTCCTTCTTTTACCTTTATACATTCTGCATTTGGAGTCGTGTGCTATTCTCACCCGGCACGCGTCTTACAGTGCGACTACACTCCACTCTACGGCGCTCGAGAAGTCTATGGATGAGTCTCGGAGGAGAGTGGCACCCCCTCATGACATGGTCATTACCATTTGATCTCTATTTCTCATGCATGCATGCCCTTAAGAGCATGTCAAGACCACCAATGTGACTGTAAAGAGTGAACCTATGTTCTTATAAAGTCTCTGTCACCCTCAAGTGGGGAAGGAAGGGTCACAAGATGGTTGTGGGAGGGGCCTATCTGTTACGGGGTAACAACGAATCGAGGGAACTCTATCGAGTTCGACGGATTAGGACAGAGGAAAGCGGGAGTTGGAGGCAGTGCTGCAGTAGGTAGGGACGGGTTTTCCCCTTTCGAGATTTTCCCCACTGGGTTTGCTCAAAGCGGTTTTTCACCTGTCCGAGTATGTACATGGACGCTTGCAGTAGGACTGAGAAGAGGAGACGGATACCTGTAGACAGTATATAGTACAATCAGCAAGGTACCAACTTTGCTGATTCTTCAATATCATTCTTTGGCTACATCGATTGCAGAGGAGACACGATCCATTAGCACCAGAGCCCCTAGACTTCCACGAGACCTCCATCGAGTTCGACCCAACCTGCGACCTAGTCGTCGTGTTTCCAGTACCGTTACAAGTTGAAGAATCAGCCTTACGCACCTTGGGTTGAATCGGAGAGTACTGTATGCTCACCAGAGGGAAAGCGCGGAAAATGATACCAGAAAAAGAGGAGTTGGAACAAGGGCTGGTCCCAGAGGAAGAAATACCAACAAGTTCTTCGAGAAGTACCATTTCACATGATCTCACTTCTACTACCACTACCCCAGATCCGCTAAATGAATTATCGCAGCAGTTGTCACAATTGTTAGCCATTATGACGATGCAACAAAAGGAACAAAATACATTAAGGGAAGAACTGGCTACGATGAAAGCTGACCGACAGAACCAACAGATACTCACATCGAAAGGGACAAGTTTGATCGAAGTCGAAGAAAACAAGCCGTGTTTGGAGCCAAAACTTACCAACAACGAACGAACAGGAAGAACCAGGTGTGCGGATCCACCTACCTTCAGTGGAGAACGAGGAGAATTGGACAACTTCCTTGCAGCATGTCACATGAACTTCGAATTCAAAGGGGCAGAGTACGCCACCGATCGCAGAAAGATCCTGTTCATGTACGGGTATCTTCGAGGCACCCCTCAAATGCTTATAACCCCGGCCATAACCAATCCAAGTATATGGAATTCGACCGAATGGCTAGAGAGCTACGACAAATTCATTCAGCATTTACGAACTCAATTTGGAGATAGTAACATGGCAGGTACGGCTATGAGGAAATTGCAAGAGTTAAGACAGACTGATACGGCCGCCGAGTATTTTGCCAACTTCGAACTTTGGTCCACACACCTTGGAAAGGTACCAGATGCAATGAAAATCGCCTCAGCCATACAGGGCCTGAAGGAAGAGCTACTGAAGGTGGTAGTGGTAAATAACACCGACCCTCGAACCAAATCGGACTGGATCTATTTCAAACAGCATGTGATAGGGACTGAGGAGAACCAACGGATGGCTGAAACGATGATTGCAGCAAATCGATGGGCTGCTAGACGCAAACATGAGACGAGCTGGCTTCCCCCTCGATCGAATTCGATGCGATTGGATACTAGTTTGCCCAACCCGGTAGAACGCTACTCACAATCGACTGGTAGAGGACCCTTGCCCGGTGGAAAACCAGGGATGATGAATTATGGTCTACCAAATGACCCTCCGGTCACTTGGACAGAGGACGGAGGACGTCTCAGCGAGAACGAAATGACTTGGAGGAGGGAGAACCGACGTTGTCTCAAATGTAGAAGTCCAGAACATTACGCCAACAACTGTCCAAATGGAGGAAATACGAGAAACAACATTAGGGGATCCCCAAACCCGCATAGCTCACCGATTCCTAGTGGATCGAACTCGATCCCAACTGGGTCCAAAGGGCCATTAGTTCGAGGAATGGAGGTGACCTTTGAAGAAGAGGGAAACGACTACCTGGCCTAAGTGATGCGACCACTTGCGGCCAGGATCTGCCCGGATCGCAGAGAATTCAAATACCAATAGATCTCAGTAATGACTCGGCCATAATATATATAAAAATACAAACAAAGAAAGATACCCTACAGATTGGAATGTTAATCGATACCGGGGCTACAGGAAGGTATGTGCAGCCGGCCTGTCCATTATACCATCTATTCCCAAAAAAACAATATCAGGTACCACGAAAAATTAGGTTCCTGGATGGAACTACCGCGACCTTAGTGACCGAATATGTAGAAGCAGAATTAGATCTAGGAAAAGGACTCAGGATTGCAACTCGACTGGATGTTATGGCATACGAAGGACCAGAAGTACTAGTAGGACTAGATTTCTTGAGACAGTTTAGGGCAAGGATCGATTGTGGAAAGGGACTGATCGAATTCGACGGAATTGGACGAGATACTGGTTGGAAATACCCAAGATTAGAAGAAGGATTAATAAGAGGAGCAACACTGGAGAAAGGGGAGGACGAAATGAGTGAGGAGGAACTGCGACAAATCATACCGACACAATGGCACCAATACCTCGAATTATTCAAGGTAGAAAGAGCAAGAAGACTACCACCAAGAAGAGAATGTGACCACGAAATCGAATTAGTAGCAGGGGCTGAACTAAAACCAGGACCAATTTACCAACTGGACGAGCATGGGGATGCTTTCCTGAAGCAGTGGATCAATGATGGACTGACTAGTGGACATCTGCGAAGAAGTAAATCGCCCTATGGGTCCCCAGTATTCCTGGTCCCCAAGAAAGGAGTCATTCCCTATCGAGTAGTTACAGATTACCGGGCACTTAACAAGGTAACCATTAAGGATTCATACCCAATGCCACTCATCTCGACACTACTCGATCGACTTCAATTAGGAAGGATCTTCACTAAACTCGATTTGAAAGGGGCTTACCAGTTAGTCAGAATAAAGGAAGGAGATGAACATAAAGCTGCCTTACGAACAAGATACGGCAGTTTCGAGAGCACAGTCCTAAGGGATGGGTTGTGTAATGCACCAGCCACCTTTCAGAACTTTCTACAAGACATGTTTCACGATCTACTTGACGAAGGGGTAGTAGTTTATATCGACGACATCACGGTATACTCCGACACGATCGAAAACCATCAGATCATTGTCCAAAAGGTGTTAGATCGACTACTTGAAAACGATTTGGTCGTCAGTCCGAGGAAATGCGAATGGAGTTCAAATGAAGTGAAGTTCCTGGGGTACGTAATAGGACACGAGCGGATCGAAATGGATCAAGAAAAGGTGAAAGCTATTCTAGAATGGGGAGAACCCATGACAGTCCGGGATATTCAAGTGTTCTTGGGTTTTGCGAATTTCTATCGGAGGTTTATCAAGGGGTTTTCGCATATTGTGGGACCTCTCACACGATTGACTAGGAAGGATCAAGCTTGGAACTGGACACAAGAATGCCAAAAGGCTTTTGACGATCTAAAGAAAACATTCACCACAGCACCAGTACTTCGACATTTTGATAGAACCCGACCGACTTGGATTGAAACCGATGGATCCGATTGCGCGATAGGTGCGATAGCGTCTCAGAGATTTCCTCACCCATCAATAAAAGGAACCACCGAACTTCACCCAGTAGCGTACTGGTCTCGAGCAATGACGCCCTGTGAGCTAAACTACACGGTGGGAGAGAAAGAATTATTAGCCATCGTGGATTGCTTGGTCGCCTGGAGACCCTACTTGGCTAACAGTAGTGATGTTATAAAGGTCATTACCGATCACAAGAACCTAGAATACTTCCAAAGCAAACGACAACTAAATCGAAGGCAGATGAGATGGTTGGAAATATTGGGAGACTTCAACATAGAGATCACTTATCGACCAGGGAGCAAAAATGGGGGAGCAGATGCTCTAACGAGACGAGGAGATTATCATCCGGGAAGAGGGAGTAGCAAGGACCCGAATCTTAACAAAGGCAACTGGCTACAATTGCTACCGACACACGAACAAATTGGATCGAATTCAATGGACTCAGAACACAAAGGACCAAGACACATAGTAAGAGGAGCAATCCGGGAAGACTCATTATTCGGACTCATCAAGAACGGACTGAAAGACTCAGAAGACATAGCAAACATACGACAACTAGGACTACAGATGACACAGACACATAGCACACAGAGCACACAGAGCACCCAGAACACACAGGACACACAGAAGACACAGGCTAGCAGCGAGACACCAATAGTATCATGGACACAGAGCGGATTACTCTTATACAAAAACAGAGTAGTCATACCAGAGGGACAGGCAAGATTAGAAGTAATGAAAGCAAGACACGATTCGATGCTAGTGGGTCATCCAGGAAGAGACAAAACTATCACCATGGTCAAAGAGGACTATTACTGGCCACATTTGGACGAGTATATTGCAAAATACGTAAAAGGATGCGAGATCTGTAACCGACACAAGACTCATCGACACCAGCCGTATGGACATCTGGTCTCTTTACCAGTACCCACACTGCCCTGGACAGATATCTCTATGGATATGGTGGGACCCCTACCAAAATCGACCGAGTTCGACGCGATACTGGTGATAGTCGATCGACTAACCAAGATGGCTAGATTCATTCCATGTACAACTGGACTAACAGCGAACAAAGTGGCCGACATCTACATCAAGGAGATCTTTTCAAAACATGGAGTACCTCGAACAATTGTGTCAGATAGGGGAACTCAGTTTACGGCGGAAATTTGGAAGGAAATATGTCAGTTCTTGGGAATAAAGAACTTATACTCGACTGCGTATCACCCTCAAACAGATGGACAAACTGAGCGAGTAAATCAACAGATGGAAATCCTGCTCGGAATGTATGTAAACTACAACATGGACAATTGGGATCAACTTCTACCAATTGCTGAGTTCGCTTATAACTGTTCGCCACATAGTAGCCACGGTCTGTGTCCCTTTGAAGCCTGTTACGGCTATGTGCCACACTACGACATCCATTCGCACGATATTCGATCAAAGTCAAACAAGTTGGAGAGGAAATGGAGGGATATGGGAGAGTTACATGCGGCTGTTCAAGAACAGGTCAGGATGGCTAATGAGATTAGTGCCGAATACTACAACAGGAGACACAAGAGTGTACCAGAAGAATTCAGAGAGGGAGAACAGGTACTACTGAGTACGAAGTATCTTACGACGGAAAGACCCAGTCGAAAATTAGAAGCAAAATACGTTGGCCCCTTCAAGATCATAAGGAGAGTGGGGAAAAATGCTTTCGAATTAGATCTACCTCCATCAATGAGAGTGCACAATGTCTTCAATGTCACGTTGTTGGAACCATATCCTAGAGACATGATACCAGGTCGACAGATACAACCCCCACCACCTGTAGTAATAAACGGCCAGGAGGAATTCCATGTGGAAGCAATTGTGGACAGTAGAATTCGACGAGGAAAGGAGGAATTCAAGGTAAAATGGTTAGGATACACAGGGAATGCGGCCTATGACTGGGAACCACGAGAAAATGTAGAAGAGTTGGCCGTTTTTGGTGAATTTCTGGAAAAGAGGAAAAAAGATCCCAGAAGAAAGTGAGAATTCGATCAAAATCAACGGAATTTATTGGGAAATAAATACATACACAGGAAATATGGCTACGTATAGAGAGATATAAAATACACTAGAAGTTGGAGGTGGTAGAATTGGCTCGGGGACGACGGACCGAGGCGGGAATACGAATGACATTGCGGGGGAGAGGAGTATGGGGAGAAGAGGAGGGACCGGCGACTGGTTGAGAAGAAGTCAATCCGGTTGGATCAGCAGCAGAGGTGAGATGATCCAAGGTTTCAGAAGGAGAGGGAGGGGTGTAGTTGGAAGGAATGAGATGAAGAGATTTGTAGAGGCCCAGATGTACTGGGGGAAGAGGAAGAAGGAGAGAGGAAAAGAGGTGGATGTAAGCGGAGAGTTGGGTGAGAGAAGAGGATTGATCCTGGGAGGAAAGGGATCGATATCGGGCCGAGACAGCACAGAGTTCGTGCTCCAGGACGAAGGTAACCTTGGAAGTAACAGTCTGGGCTCCGACAGTAATACCCTTTACATCAACATCGACCAAGTTCGAAGGAAGAAGATAGATACCTCGCGAAATTTGGACTCGGGATTGTTGGTTTTCACCGAACACTTTGAAGTTCCCTTCGCGGAGCACTCTCCACAAACACCACCAACTAAGTTGCATCAATATCGAACAGGAAGAGTAGGAAGACTCACGAGGACCGATACAACCTACACGAAAATCTTCTCCACCATCGAGACGACGCTGGCAATCGGAGCAAAGCTCACCCTCGAGACGGACAACAGCGCCATTCTTGTTACGAAGTCGCCAACCTTGGGCCAAGCGATCCAGCTAACAGTTAGAATTCGGTGGAATACGAAGGAGAAAAAGCTCACGGCGTTACCAAACCACTTGACAGTGGGCTTGATGGCCCCAGTCTCGCGAAAGCGATCGAGGGCTTCATCCTTCAGAGCGTGACGAACAGAGGAGAAAGAAAGGCGGGCCCAGAGGGTAGCTGACGAGTCAGAAACGCACAGAATTCTGTAGAAATCTCACCAATTTCCGAGTCTTTTCGAGCATCCAGAGCCTTAGCAAGTTCATCATTGACCGGAACCTTGCGAGGGGCGTGAAAAATGGTTTCGAGTTCATGGGGAACCTCGACAAGCCCCTCGGAATCAGAAGGTGGCACAGGGGACTTATTACCAGGAGAATTTTGATTTTCAACGATGGTACCGTGTTCGGACTCGACAGATTTCGCAGGAGATGGGTTCTCACCAGTGGTAGATGGCCCTGCCCCCGCTTCGAAGTCGATATATTGCTCGATGACCTCGTCATCGAGAAGAGACGATTGTTGGTCGCGAGAAGGGCCGGATTGATATCGATCCTTAATGGTGTCGAGAGCCCTTCGAGAAGCGTCAACCAATGGAGTTTGAGAGGGAACTGGCGCTTGGGAAGTAATTCTCATTCTTTTCGTTTGACGCATGAGAAGTTCGGGATCGACGTCGGGGAGAATGGCCACAGTAGAGGCCCGAGTTTGACGAGAAGAGATAGACGAGGACAACTAATCTCGTCAGCCAGTGATAAACAGGAGGAAGTGCATCGAATTCGAAGAGAATTGCTTACAGTACGCTTAGACATGCTCACAGACAGGTCAGAGTTGGAAGGATGCTCTAAGATATGAGTAAGATATGGATGGATAATGATAGATAAGTGAAAAGAATGACAAACAAGAGGTAAAGAGAGAATGAGGAGGAAAGAAGAGAAAAAAGACGGGGAGGTAACTTGGTCAGTAATTGCTCGATCACATTGGAGGTCCGTGCGGGTGACGCGTTTTCATGGCAACCATCACACTAGCGTGGGTATGATGTCAGGGCGCACCAAAGGTGTCTAAGAACAATCCATGTGCATCACCTGGTTACAGGGTTCAGGATCCTCGGCGAGGATCCTTGAGACAGGGGGGGAAACTTGTTACGGGGTAACAACGAATCGAGGGAACTCTATCGAGTTCGACGGATTAGGACAGAGGAAAGCGGGAGTTGGAGGCAGTGCTGCAGTAGGTAGGGACGGGTTTTCCCCTTTCGAGATTTTCCCCACTGGGTTTGCTCAAAGCGGTTTTTCACCTGTCCGAGTATGTACATGGACGCTTGCAGTAGGACTGAGAAGAGGAGACGGATACCTGTAGACAGTATATAGTACAATCAGCAAGGTACCAACTTTGCTGATTCTTCAATATCATTCTTTGGCTACATCGATTGCAGAGGAGACACGATCCATTAGCACCAGAGCCCCTAGACTTCCACGAGACCTCCATCGAGTTCGACCCAACCTGCGACCTAGTCGTCGTGTTTCCAGTACCGTTACACTATCTCACAATCAATGTGGCACTTGTGTAAAATATGATTAAGTGGTAATGTCACGGTACCCCTATATCTCCAGCTACATAGCCATAATATCAATAGGCCTAAACAATCAACAGATTCAAGACAGGCGGAGTGGCACTGTTTGTTTAACGTGAATGACATTGCTTAGTATGTTGTCCATAGACTTCTGATGTGGCCGGACCACCTTGAGGCTTCTGGCAGATATGTACCACGGTACATACAACGTGTTACCGTAGACGACTTCTGATTCTTGGACAAATGACTCATTCTGCGTAGCAATGTATTGATAAGCAGATGAATCAGCAGGATAGGTTGTAGAATGATAAATAGGTGATTAAAATCATGAAATGCTCTTCCTCTTGTATTGAATTTCTACATTGGAGACGTTTTTGATACTCATTGATCAGGTCCTACATACAATCCTACACTTTGCTGAGGGCTGTCTGTTACTCCTAAGCTATGTATGCTTGACAAGAGTTTGCAATGCCATTGAAAAATGTCACGAACCATGTCGTAACATCCCTGACAACCACCATCACCGACCCTCCTTTCACCATCACCAACCTGAACCACTATGACCAACTACGACGAAGTTTCGAGAACCCAGGGATTATTAGTCACGACAACCCCGTCAATCGGAGAACTACGGCGAAGGTAGGAGAAGGGAACCGAGGGAGAGCAGAATAGGGGAAGTTAGGCAAAGTTAGTTGAAGTGAGCGGGGAGGGTATCGGGGATATGGCGAGGTACGGCGAAGTTGAGCAAAGAGGACTGAGCGTGGGTTGTGTAGGAGTTGAAGGATGTTCTATGAGAAGAGAGGGGAAGTATAGATAGTTTACTGATCGCTGAACTTCTTCAGCGATCCTTGATTGTTGTCAGTAGCGAGTGATATATTCAGTAGCTACATCTTCGAGTTAAAGAGAGCTACCACCCAGCAGTTTTACGAACTACGGCTAAATTAGCCGCAGTTCCCCGACGACCACCTTATCGTTTTTCCATCACTCAGCGACCCACTACGGCGAAGTTAGCCGTAGTTCCCCGCCAAGTATCCTGTCTCAGTGAGACATCGACACCCCAGCACGACGTAGTTAGCCGAGGTTTGTCGACCGTCGGTCAGTTGAGAAGAAGAAACGACGTTTTTGACAAAAGAGGTGTAACATGTAACATGCATATAGTGACAGCAGTATGGCAGATGGATTGAGATTTGAGGTGGAGGTGATGGGTGGGAAATCAATTTCATCCGTGGACTTCTCGTCGACCGTACCACTCTCCCTTCTCACCAACCAACATTCCGACCGGTTCTTGTAAGTCAATGACCTGATGATCCGGCCGGCTGCTGACGATTGAATTAAGACTGTCAGAGTGATGCTGCCCCACGATGCATGCTTCATGCTGCTTCTTCGTCGGTTCCCCACGTTGATGTCCGCATCTTTGCAACGTGCCATCGACATCACTTCAGGGCGAACTTTGCATGTCGCATGTGTCGTCCAAATTACATGTGAGCTCATGGTGTGGTGAATCTAACGAGAAATCTAGTCAACAACTCACGATCTTGGCACCCGAAAAAGTCATGGGAAGCCGTTGCAGCTGCTTGACGACACCATTGTCTGAGACTCATCCCTTGCAGCAGATCCTAGCCTACCCAGAACTCGAAATTCCTCCTTTCCCTTCCGACGACTTTCTTGAACGTGACTGGGACTATGTGGAGACCTCAAGCTCTCTACTTTCGGCCTCCCCAAGCTTCCCTCGTCTTTTTGTCCATTCCAACAAAGCCATCGATGATATTCTCCCCAAAGCCCTGTGGACCCTTTCTGCCAGGGTCAAGGCTCATCCCATGACGTACCGAAGGTTCTCTTATGACCTTATCTCTGCAACCCGCAAAGTCGCCTCTCGAAGCTCAAGGATGAATGACCCCCGCTACTGCCACATACCGGAATACCACTCACACGTATACTTTGACGGAAGCAACTGGGTTGTCTGGCAAGATATCACCCCTGTACGACAGAATGAGAGGGGCATCGCTCCACTTCGACGCACATGGAAGATGGAGCGCGAAAGTTTTGGGGAAGTCTCATTCTTCCGGGGGGTTCTATGGGACCGGATAGGACGAACATCTAGGAAAGCTCTGGCCGTATTGGAAGAGGAAGATATCTGTTCAGCACCGGAGACTGTGTTTGAAGCGACTGTAGCCTCAATACTCACCGGAAAAGTAGTTATCGATGACAGTGGTCGAGCTACTATAACCGATACCAAAGTCCGGAACGAGCTTGGGGTTTACATGGTAGACCGAGTCCAGCGACTTCTGACCCATGTGAGTTTCTCATCTCCCGAAATAATCACACAACATTCCGACTCCCAGCCCAATCATGCCACTGTATTGACTGCTGTAACATGTAACGCCGCTGATTTCAGGGATGGAGCCAAATGTTTCATTACCAAGTACGACTGTGTATCATCACCACTCACCAGTGCACTATCGTCCTGTATCTAGATAAAGGTCGAATAGAAGTCAGCGACCTTTTGCGTCGTGGACAAGGGACATTAAACCGGCCTTGTCGATCTCTGTACCCTTTGATCATTGCTGTGAAAGCTTCCGGCGAAAAAACGCTCAAGCTTCCTCCCGAGTACCTGATGAGACCCATGGTCAGAGATCCGCTCTTCCTCGTCAATGATCTGTGGAAGTGTCAGCCACAACCTAGTCAGCCAGGAAGTGTTGAGCACCACTGGTGGAAGCGGCCATATCGACCTTATGAGGGAGACAAGAAGCCGGACTATGACCTCTCCTTCACATATACTCCTCTCTCCAAGCCTCACCTCTCACACCCAACTGTGTCAACTCGATTCACGCAGCTAGGCGAACAAGCGAGCTTGGACGAAGTGCGTGTTTTGAACTTCTCACATCAAGATGTGCTGACGATAAAGCTAGGTGCTCCATCTCTACACCTGACTCCATCCCCCCAATACGACTTCAAGCGGATTAAGGAATACGATGTTTCGCACTCGCTCCTTGAGGTTCGCAAATGGCCTGATCTCCTCCATGGACCCGTCGATCTCCGTCGCCTCCAAGTCAAGGGTCTCCCTGAGCTCATTGAGGGCCCTACCGTGACACCAACGGTGCTGAAGCAGCCGCCGGTTGTCGATCGAGACGTTAAGAGACCGGATCTGATCTTTCGCCCACAATCATTATTACTGGATGACTCGATCGCTTTCGGCGCTCTATGGGACGTCTTTCGAGTCACGATCCCAATCAACTCTGGACTGTCGCGACCGCCTTTTCCTCTCGTGGGCAAAATCCTCGCGATTGACTGCTTCAAAACGACGATCACTCTTCCCATATCGACCGCATACAATCCATTCCGTCGGGCTCAGATCTCACAATCCCAAGCCCGAGAACATATTCGGAAGGATTTCGAAACTCTGTCTCGACTCTCAGAGATACTACCACCAGTTATTCCACAGATTATGGGCCTATGGGGTGGGATTCAGCGGGGCAAGGAAGCGTGGGTGGTTATCATGGAAGATGGGGGAGAGCGTGTAGATGAAAACTACCCACCTGATCGTCTAGAAGAGTGGGATGTTGCGGATAAGTCAGTAATCTTTTTAATCTCCTCCCATCACTGGACATGATCAGCGATTGTTCATCTGTAAGCTTATCCACTCTGGGCGTGTTTGGATTATGTGTTCTACAGACTAATGTGCAGGAATGCTATCATCGCCCTATATGCTCGCCTGCATGATAACGGTATACTCCATGGTGATGTGCAGAAGCGTCACTGGCGCCGTCGGCGTGAGGACAAATCCGATCCTTCCGCTATACGACTCATCGATTTTGACAGAGCCATCTTCAAATCGACTGTTTCCGAAGAGAAGTGGGTAAAGTACAAGAGAAGAGAGCTCGGTGCACTTAAACGAATCTTCTCGAAATACAATTATGTCTCTACATACCCACCTCTTCCCCCCTCTGTCGACTTAGAAGCCGATGATGTCACTGGCACGACTGATGCTATCTACCCTCTCGGGTATGTTCAAGGCAAGGAACCTATGCAGTGAGTTCAATGTACGGAGTCGCTAGTATGCTGACCCTGTCAGCCTTGACTATCGATGGTCCGGATACAGCAGTCACCCGTCGAGATTTCGTGATTCAGACTCTCTCTCGTTTGTTACACCAACCCCTCTGGTATGAGCACCTCTGCATCCCCGGCCATGATGGTTTCTCACATTTCACACTGGATCGCTTTATGATATTCCTCGCCCAGAGGCATCCCCTTGCCGACAATTGCCTCAACTGTCTCTCCAACCCTTGGATTGGCGGCGACTTCCGTACGTGTCTCTATGCAATCGAGAGCGTCACATTCTGCAATCGATATGCGATCAACCTTCTATCCCCGCAATCAGGCGTACTCTACTCTAGCTATGCGACCACTGGTCACTGGCCTCGAAAGAAGGGCTTCTCTTATCGACCTTCGCAACCATCAAATAGCGGATCAAACGGGTACACGACGTCGACATGCGGCCTGGGGTTCGAAGCATCGCTACTTTCCTACTCCCTTCTTGAGCCCCACATCCATAGACGTCTTTACCCGTTGCCCAACCGGTAGGTGGTCTTGTTGTTGTACAAGTACGGTAGCTGATCATCTCTTTGACAGGTCAACATCGATACTATCTGCGCTCTCACGAACATGGGTGGCCGAAGTATCTGCTGGGTGCACCCAATTGATGAAGTCGCATTAGCCCACCATTGAGTCAATCCTCACATTCCCCGAGATGATTCCTCACTATGCGTTTCCAACCGTATCCGACAAGAATGTTGGTGGGGACTGGGCCTGTATACTCGTGCGTCATCCTCCTTGCCTTGCTTCTGAGAAGACCCATCTCCTTCAACTTACTTCTGAGAGGGACGAAAACTGACAGGCAGACATGAGGCTGCTCGCTATGAATTCCATATCACTTCTACGGTGTTCTTCTTCCAATCCACATCCCATACCGCCTCGCCACCATCCCTTTTCGACAGCGTCCAAGCCCTACCACACTCCAAAATGCCCAAGAATTTCCTCTCCAAGACAGTTGCTCGACTCAGTCGTGCCGTTTCCCCCACTGCTCCAACACCACAGATGACCAATCTAGCCGCTTCCACTCCTTACTCTCCAACAACTCCTGAGCCCGTTGCAGGGGCCGAGCCCGTGGTCGGCCACGACGACTCTCCTATCGTACCCTTACCTCGGCATCCACCGAAGAATGCCCCGCGCCTACGCCGAGTTCCTATCTCCCAATCTAGCTTCATGGAACTGGCGCTCTTGCGCGATGTCCAACTTCTAGTCGAAGAGGATTATCGCGATGATAAACCCGCTCCTGTCGATAAAGTCCTGTCCAAAAGTCTCTTCACCCTCGTTCCAAATTTCCCGCTGTTTTCAGGTGTTCGTCCCGAGTTCATAAGTATGTTTCTAGAGCCATTACTCACTGATTGGACGACCGAGATAGACAGGACGAACAACGGCCCGGCTGAAGTAGAAAAATGTCGTCGTGTGTTGGACTGGAACATTGCCGAATCGACCAAGACAGTGAAAGGGTACGAGGACCTTGTAGATTTCGCCATCGCCACTTACTTGCCCTGCGTGAATGAACTTTTCTCGAAGTTTCCCAATGTACACGGTTTCACACCCAACTGGCAGCAGACAAGCACCACACAGATCAAGATATATACCCAAACATATTCACTCAAGCCGATTCTCGGTCTCTTTTTCATCCAAGTCCGTAGGCCGGCGAACCTAGCGTACGCCATCTTGGATTTTCAGACAAAACGACAAATTCCTAACAAGGTCTGTGATGCCATCGTGGAAGTATTTGAGAAGGGACGACTGCATATGAAGGAGTCGGGAAATACCGATCTAGATGACAGGGTCAAAAAGGACTACGGACCAGGTGTCATGGACAGCATGAAAGAAGCTTTGAAGCGAGTGAGTGTTCCTCTTAACAACATTGGATTCGTACAGAAGTGGTTCTTCAATATGCGTACTCGTACTGAAAAGTAGATCTGGTGCTATATGCGAGCGAACAAGTGCCGTTTAGGGATTTTGTCTACACAAGAGAATACCCTGGTCTTCTACTCCATCGACGGTAGACTCCGACTGCTCACAAGACTCAAGTATGGTCAGCCACATCCCCTCTACTCGTGCAGAACCCTCTTGACCTTGCTCGTCTCTGTCTCGCTCTTAAACCTCCGCGACTTCGTCCTCCCAGACCCAACGCCCGAACCAGATATATTCGGCGAATTCGGGATGCGTCCATTGAACAGGGGATATGAAGACTATTAAGAATAATTCTCACATATGTCTCTTGAGTAGGAGTAAAGAAAGAGTGGGGATGCCCAACGGCGGGTGAAGCAAGAGATACGCGATCTTACTACATTGGACTTGGGAAGTACGAGAGCCGGGTAAGTAGATATGTTTTGACTAGGGCCGAAGATCGAAGAACAGGGAGAAAAGGCGTCAGCTGTGTTTACCCTACCCCAACCAAGACTATGTCAGTTTGTGATGCATGTTTATCGCTGTATTCTTCGTTGGTATCACTACCACCTGTCATACTCGTAGTCGTCCACACGAGTAGGAACACACTGTCTTCTCACATCAAACGCTGGCCTCGGATCAATGCGGGTCCTATCAACTATGACCTACTGCATGCTTGTTGCATGCATCATTCCCACGTTTCTTGACGCCCCTTCCAATTACCAAAATGGTAAGCGACGTCGATGCTGCATGCTGCATGCTGCTAGCCTGCTATTCAGTCAGGTGATGTGATCAACTACTGTCTCTTGAGTCTCCCTCCATACAACAAATTCCTACTTCAACAGGTATGGGGAACCTCTGCAGCTGCACCAAACCGTCAAAACCACCTCGGTCCTCCTCATCGAAGGAGCGAATCCTGACATTCCCAGAATTCGAGTACCCACCAGGCCGATTCGAACCATTATATGAGCGTACATGGGACTACGTTGAGACTTCTCCCACTTTGCGGGCAGATTTCCCTGCGTTTCCCCGCCAGTTCATCCACTCCAACAAGGTGATAGATACCATTCTCATCAATACCTTTCGGAAATTGTGCCATGACATCGATGCCGACCCTGAAAAAACGCAACACTTCTCTGTGCATCTCGCATCCGCAGTGCGAGCTGCAGAATTGGAGAAGGTTTTCTATGCTCACCCGGCACGAAAACTTCATATACCAACCTATCATGCGGATTATTACTTTCATTGGACCAGCTGGGCAACCTGGCAACCCTCCGACCGTCGTAACCCAGGAGACACTACTGATGTTACCGACTACTCGCTTCAACCACGTCGCGAATGGAAAGCCAAGACAGATTCCTTCGGAGACGCAGCATTCTTCCGAGGATTACTCTGGGAGAAAGACGCCAAAGTCAAGTACAAAGAGCATGTGGTGGCCATCTTAGAAGAGGAGGAAGACTCCAAGACGCCGGCATCAGTGTTTCAGGCAGTCATCGATGCGGCTCGAGGTACTGCAGTGGTCATCAATGACGATGGTCGAGCAGCTATAAGTGATCAGAAAGTGAGAACCCGGCTTGGTGTGGACATGGTGGACCAGGTTGAAAGATTTATGACCAATGTAAGTAATAGTAGTAATCTGTATCCACCCTTCCAAGTCGACACTGCTGAAGGACAGGGATGGTGTCAAATGCTACACCACCAGGTCAGACTGTGTATCATCACATCTCACGAATGTTCAATCGTCCTCTATATCAATAACGGTGGTCGTATCGAGGTGAGCAAGCTCATGCGTAGGGGCGAAGGTAGTTCCAAACGACCATGCTATTCCCTGTATATCTTGCTCATCACCGTCGCTGCGATGGACAGAGAGGCGCTCCGTCTACCCGCCGAATACATCGTCAGAAGTCCGACCGAAGAGTCTGATCCCCGTCATGGAGATGTGTGGTCCTGTCGAAAACCCGCCTCATCGAGTGAAAAGCTGGACGAACCATGGTGGAGAGAGCCTTATCAAATTTACGAAGGAGACAAGGATCCTGTGTTCGATCTGTCCTTCGACTACACCGGTCCATCAGATCCTTATCAAGTCATGAGGGTCACCACTAGTGAAGACTCCTCACTACAGGACATGGCAACGTTAGATCAGGTGAGTATCAGAGAGAACAACTTCCGCAGGGTAGGTTGCTTATGAGATAGATTGGCCCTCCATCACTCCATCTAACCCCTTCGTCGGAATACGACTTTCAGCGTGTCAAAAGCTACGACGTCTCCCATTCTCTCATCAAAGTTCGCAAATGGCCTAATCTTCTCCATGGACCTATCGATATCCAGCGTCTTCAGGGCCAGGGATTACCTACCCTTACTCATCCTCCCGACTCGAAACTCCTCAGCTTAGATCATCGAGATACAAAATCATCACGACTTGATGCCAATAATCCTGTCAAATCTTCCGAATACATCTTCCGTCCTCAGTCTTTGATCCTGGGTGAAGTGATCTCCAATGGAGCATTGTGGGATGTTTTTCGTGTTACCGTCCCTGCTCATTTACCCCAACCACCCTTCCCTCTCATCGGGAAAGTTCTTACCATTGACTGTTTCGAAGTGACCGTTACACCTTCCACAAAATGGGACCCGACTGCCAGAGCGGAAATCTCACAATCCGAGGCTCGTGAACACATCAGAACCGAATATCAGGTCTTGACCAAACTCGCCAATATAACTCCACCTGTCATACCGAAGATCATTGGTTTATGGGGTGGTATACAGCGTGGTAAGGAAGTATGGGTGATGGTGATGGAAGACGTCGGGAATCAGTTGAACGAAGGAGTTGGTAGTGATGATTCCCACTATGATTCACGTGAAACGAATCGAGAGGAGAACAGGTGAGTACGATTACATTATAACACTCCTTGTACACCATTCCCAGTTATACGAATTTTGTCAACCTGGCAAATTCCAAGACCTCAGATTCACGGATATAATCACCCCTTTCCTTCCCAGCATCTCGCCGACACTCCCGACCCCCCGTCCAGGTCATGTGCGGTTTCGAACCGCTTTGTAACTTAGTTTTCATCTCGTCGGAGATTTCGATACAGAAAGACGGACGAATAACTCACCCCCAGAACTGCAATCCTGAACCTATACGATCGTCTACACGAAAACGGGATTCTTCACGGAGACGTTCAGGTCCGTCATTGGCGTCGGCGGGCCGATGATCGAAACGACCCATTTGCCATTAGATTGATTGATTTCGACAGAGCGATTCTCCGTTCTTCCGTCCCCGAGGAGACATGGGAAAAGTACAAGAAAAGAGAAAAGACCAGTCTGAAGGGAGCGTTATCAGATTACGATTACGTCTTCCGTTTCCCACCCTTACCATCTTCCACCGCAAGTTCGGTCGTGGATGACGATAAAGCGATGAGTGAAGCACCGTATCCACCTGGATACGTGCGTGGTAGAGAACTTTATCAATATCTGTGAGTTCACATACTCTGGTGCCGGTATAGAATTGATGGAGTAGGTACGACTTTCCGCCCTTCGACCCACTAGGCTATGCGAGCTTCAGGCCAAAGTGGCTGCAACGCCAACGAGAATTGTGACCTCTATCCCTTTCATTTCGAATTTGGTGACATGCATGTTGTGACAATCGGTTTGGCATCCTGGTGATCGAAGCTACCGAAGCACACACTGTCAGAACCTATGTGCACGAGTAAAGTGACCGCATGGCCGAAATATCGGGGTACCCAGTGAATGTGGCACTGCCACCGGCCTTTTGCCACGTGCCGCATTCCACCGCCACATCATCCGGTGTGAGCTTAAAACACGACGTTGTGGCTCGAGTAACGATGCGAGTACGATACTTTCTCTGCGCGCTCAGCACATAATCTCCAACGTATCAAATACGCCCATCATTTACATCCGTTCTCCTGAGGATGCGACTAGTATCTCGAACAGATTGTCCACTCTTACCTCGTCGGCCCGAGACGGGAAGTACAAATGGTATGGGGACCGCATTG
This sequence comes from Tremella mesenterica DSM 1558, assembly GCF_000271645.1. Lineage (NCBI taxonomy): Eukaryota > Fungi > Basidiomycota > Tremellomycetes > Tremellales > Tremellaceae > Tremella > Tremella mesenterica. The sequence goes on along the minus strand of NW_006711241.1, from coordinate 450,819 downwards.
CACATGGCGTGCGCTCTACTCACGTTGAAAACCGCACGTCAACAACGTGGAATGATAGATGACGCGTCGAGTAATGTATGGTCTATATGTGAGTAATCTACTCCTGTTCAAGTGATCATCTGCCCTCCGGACAAGTCATGGGTGGTCATTTCAGTTGCTTGAACCCTCCCAAACCCCTCACTTCGAACGCTTTGAACCAAATCTTGTCTCTCCCTGATGTCGAGGTTCCTCCCTCTTCCAAGTCTCTTCCTAGCCGTACATGGGACGACGTGGAGACGTCTGGTACTCTTATAGAGACTTTTTCTGCTTTCCCTCGTACCTTCTCTCACTCCAACGAATTCGTAGACGTCATCTTGGCAAACCAACTGCGACACATATGCGCTCAATTCGACGCCGACCCAAAGATGATGGAGTATTTCGTACACGGACAAAAGAAGTTGCTGAGAAAGAGAGAGTCTTACTGCCAGAGATCGTATCATGTTAACGACGATCCAATGTTCTATTATCTCTGGGAGGTGATGTTTCCCCCTTGGGACTATGATTGGCTCCCTTCGCAAAGGGAAGACGATGCCGAGTGGAGGGTTGAGCGAGAATGGTGCTTGTCCCGATATACAGTCCGGCTTGCTAAATTCTGTCGAGCTCTTATGGTTGATCGATTCAGCTTGGGGGACATCAGGAAGACAGAATGTCTCGCCGTTTTGGAAGATACATCTGACATCAAATCACCTCTCATCATCATGGAAGCTTTAGTGCAGGCCGTCCGCACCGGCATCGTAGTCATCGACGACAACGGTCGAGCAGCCATTACCGATGGAAAGACGCGGGACCGACTCGGAATTGAGATCGTCGACGAAATTCAGCGTCTCCTGACTCATGTAAGTTCCCTCTATAATCCCTTCTTCACGTCTCGTACGTATGCAAAGTTGTCACCTGAGACGAACAGCGGCAAGGTCGTTGATGAACAGGGATGGTGCCAGTTGCTACACTACGAAGTGCGGGTCTGTATTCTCACGAACCGCGAGTGCACACTCGTTCTGTACATCGATAACGATTGTGTCGAGGTGAGCGATGTGTTACCTCGCTTCCAGGTGATAGCGACGCAGCCATGCCGGTCACTCTATCCTCTTATCGTAGCATTGTTGGGATCGAGCAAGGATCGCCTATCCCTGCCGGATCGATATAAGCTCAAATCTCCGGAACCGATTCATCATGTAGGATTGTGGCGTTGCCGTTCCACACCTCGGTTTGGTCGAGCACATGAGCAACACTGGTGGAAGGGACCTTGTCATTTTTACGAAGGAAATAGCGAACTGAATCATGATTTGTTGTTTGATTTTGCCTCTCCATCGAACTCCCTGGATACCTCGGCACCTATCAGTAGCCACGATTTACGTCTAGGTGGACAAGCACTATTGGATAAGGTAAGCCGTGTTCAATGATATCGTGCCACACGCTGATAGTACAGCTTGGTCCTCCTTCGCTGTATATCATTCCCTCTGCCGAGTACACTTTCATGCGTGTACGGGCGTATGACGTGTCTCACTCCCTTTATAAAGCTCGCAAATGGCCCGACCTACTACATGGACCCATCAACGCTTATCGTCTTGACAAGGAGGGCTTACCCCAACTTATCCCCAAACCTGACCAAGAGACAACGGGTTTTTCTCGACCTACCCCACGTACGTTCACATCGGTCGACATTCACTCGAATGGGCATATTTTCCGTCCACAGACCTTGATCCTCGGCGAAGTTATTGCATATGGAGCTTTGTGGGATGTGTTTCGAGTGACCATTCCCCCCCAACTGCCTCAACCTCCTTTTCCTCTCCTTGGTAAAGTTATTGCAACAGAGTGCTTTGAAGAGAGTGCCAGCTCTCGATTCAACTCGAGCCTCTTTGCTCGAGCTGATGTCTCTTCGGAAGGGGCTCGCCGACATATATGGAACGAATTGCAAACTCTCTCTCGATTGTCCAAGATTGACCCACCTGTGATACCCCGTATCATGGGCCTATGGGGTGGTCTTCAAAGAGGTAAAGAAGTGTGGGTGCTTGTCATGGAGGATGCTGGGGAAGAGCTGGACCTATTCAATTCAGAAGACGCTTCTGTTCAATCTTACGTAGCAGAAGCTGACAGGTGAGTGTGCTCGTATCACCATCGACATTCTCTGATTCAAACGACGACCTGACAATCCCATGAGACGAAGTCATAACAACAACCTGAATTGTGTATCCCTGCGCAACTATGTTGGCCATAGACACCCCGAGTCCTTGTACGACTAAGCTTATGCCGTACATACCGATAAGATTCGATGACTAATGATCAGAGCCGCTATCGTCAGCATGTACGATCGTCTCCACGAGAATGGAGTTCTGCACGGGGATGTTCAGCCACGACATTGGCGTCGCCGCCTAGTAGACAAATCCGATCCCACCGCTATCAGATTCATCGATTTTGATAGAGCCATTCTTCGATCGTTTGTCTCTGAAGCGATGTGGGAAAAGTGTAAGCGAAGGGAACGAATAACCATCCAGAGTAAGATCACGGGTGATCATAATTTGACATATGATTTCCCCTCCCTTCCCTCATCCGCTACAAATTCGGATGTGAATGACGATACCGGCACGGTTGAAGCCAGATACCCATTGGGATATGTCAATGGGCGGGAACCATATCAGTGAGTTTCAAAGCCAACGCTAGGTGAAGACTGACTTGTGCAGCTCCTATGGTCTGCAGAACTTTGAACCACTTGGATACGGGAGTTTTCAATCCCCATGGCTTGCTCTGACTCAGATTTCCCATTTCGCATGATTCTGGTCTTCTTCCCCACGATAGCCGCATGCAACATCTATATTCATATCTGTTCTACACCCTCTGGCACTAAAACCAAAATCCCGCAAGCCAATGACACGTCAATGGCAGACAAGTAGGTAAGGGATGATGGGTCTTCCAATAGTAGATACGCACCGCAGTGTCCGTTGGCTGGCTAATGGAGTGAGCACAGTCCACCTAGTTTCGTTCATGATAGCTGCCATAACCAAGCGGGTCAAAGACGGGGATATCGTCACTGTCTCAGTAAGCCTTTGATGAGATCTTGTCATGGCAACTCACAGCACCGGCACCTGGCCCCTCACGTATCCGAGTGGGTACACAGCCTCTGTCATGCACCTAGAGTCGTCCACGTCTGAAACCCCAGACAAGGGAAGAGGTGGGAAACGACGTCGATAATCGTAACTGGAAAGTATACCCTTGAGAGTCGTCTGTTCCCTCTTCTTGTACTTATTCCATGTTTCGTCAGACACTGAAGAACGGAGGATCGCCCTGTCAAAATCAATGAGCCTGATTGCGGACGAGTCAGAATAGTCTTCGAAGCGACGGCGCCAATGACGCATTTGAACATCGCCGTGGAGGATACCCTGTTCGTGCAAGCGAGCATACAGATTCAAGATCGCTTCTCTGGTGGTCAGTCGGGAGAACATGATATACCAGATTGAACAGCTTGGTTCGGAGTGTAAGACGACACAGGAATAACGGAGCGGAGTATCGAATGAGAGCGCAGGGGGAGAAGGAATGGTGGGAAGCATGAATAAGCACCGAGCCCTGCAGCCACTATGCAAGCATGTGTCATCCCTGAAAAAGGAGCCGAATGCTGAGGGATGGTGCCAGAGAAACAGAGCTCACTTATCCGACTCTTCTTTTATTGCGTCCGAGGAATGCGTTTCTCCCTCTCGTTTGTTGAATCGCTCTCCGGCGTCCTCCATGACTATCAACCAGACCTCCTGGCCTCGTTGGATACCACCCCACAACCCTAGTATCTTTGGAGTCACCGGTTGCTCCATCTCCGACAGTCGAGACAAGATCTGACATTCCTTACGAATATTTTCACGGGCCTGCACTTGGGAAACTCGAGCTCGAGCGAACGGGTTGAATGAATCTGATGGGGGACTGGCGACCTCGTTGAAGCAGGAGATAGTGATGACCTTGCCGACTAGAGGGAAGGGCGGCTGAGGTAAGTGCGTGGGAACTCTGATCCGGAAAACGTCCCAAAAGGCACCCATCCCAATGGTTTCAGCCAGCATGAGCGCCTGAGGGCGAAACACATGGGATGTGGAGAGGCGGTCGGGTGATGTATTGACAGGGTTCTCCTTGAACGTAGTTGATGCTTCGACGGGGAAATTGATGAGCTCGGGGAGCCCGGGTCCATCTATGCGACCGATGTCGATAGGACCATGTAGCAGGTCGGGCCATTTACGAGCCTTGAGGAGAGAGTGGGAGACATTGTATTCCTTGACACGCTTGAAGTCGTATTCTGCCGAGACTACGATGTGCAGGGATGGGGGACCAATCTAGTCCATTAGCTAAAATGTAACACAGTCCAGTTGCTTACATCATACAAAGTCGCTTTTTCCTTCACGCACCCCATGTCCTTCCCTGCGCCAGAATTTGCTCCCCACGAGTGTGGTCGAGATGTGTAATTGAGCGAGAAATCATGAGCCGGAAGTATGTCGCCATCGAAGCGGTGATAGGATCCCTCCCACCATGGTCGCTTTTCGTTTTGATTGCCCACAAGCAGGGTTTTACATTGCCACAACCCAGTTGAAGAGAAGTCGTCGCTTGAGGATCGTGCCTTGACAGAGTATTCGGGAGGCAGGCGGAGAACGTCTTCTCCGGCTGCGGTGATAGAGATGAGCAACGGAAAGAGGGACCGGCAAGGTTGCTTCGTCGTTCCTTGCCCTCTTTGCAGGACATCACTCACCTCCACCTGACCGTGATCGATATAGAGGACGATTGTGGACTCATGACTCGTGATGATACAAAGACGAACTTGGTTTTGAATCATTTGACACCAGCCCTATCATATCAGCGCTTCCAAACCGACTCATAGCAGAAACTCCAGGGGTAGGACGTAGTCTATGCAATGGACACTCAGAGGAAAGTGCGACTCACGTGTGTCAAGATCCGTTGAACATGATCCACCATATCCGGTCCAAACCGTTTCCTCGTCCTCAAATGGGTGATCATGGCTCGCCCATCGTCGTCAATGATGACATTGGCGGTGCGGACTGCTTTGACGACTGCTTTGAACACAGCGGAAGGGGTCCAACAATCTGCCTCCTCCTCCAGGATGGCAAGTACCAACTCCGGTCCGGTCTCTGTTATTCCGAGACCAAAGAGTCCACGGTGGAAGGCGGCGGTTCCAAAGCTGTCCACTTTCTCTTTCCAACAGGGCTCCGGTGGGTAGTCAGCGGCCCTTAGGTTCGCTGAAGTGGTTGGGGTGTCGACGGTACCACTAGTACTAGTGGTGGGGAAGGCAGCAGCAGCGTCGCTGGTGGAAGCCGTCCTATCCAAGCTATCAGCTGTGTCCCAGATCCACGGTGAACATGCCCCTGTATAATATACATTCGAGTGATAATAGGGAGTTCGGCTGAAGTGTGACAAATCCGAAGCACCCTTTGTGCTCTCGGCAGCGCTGACGGCCAGTTCGAGAGCCCACTCAAATGATGAGCCTCGCTCTTGATCGGTATCGACCTCCTTGCCGAGCTTTCGAAGGATGTCAGCCAGAATGACATCGACGAGATTATTGGAGTGAATAAACTGACGAGGAAAGGATGGGAAGGTTGTCAGTAGGCTGGAAGAGGTCTCTACGTAGTCCCATGTCCGTCGCCATCGGTCCTTGGACGGATTTGATGATATTGGAATCTCTGGGAAAGACAAGAGTTGCTCCAGAGTAGTCTTCGGTGGAGAAGCGCCCACCGGCCTGAGGCAGCTACAAAGAGCTCCCATCTTTGGGTGGTAGGGGAGTGACTGAAAGAGAGTTCACGAAAGTTCTTGCTTGTTCGAGCTGACGAGGCATCATCCAGGACGGCGACGTTGATACCACGTTGTCAAGGAACTGAACGTGGGAATCAATCCAGCACACGAGACTCGATACCGTTTTGATCCGAGAGTCCCTCAAAGAAACTAGGTCGAATCAGCTCCTGCATGGATTCATACTATGCTCAAACGTCCGCACTGCAGCGCTTCACAGTGTACACAATATGCATCTACAGACGTCATTCGGACTGAACGCATTTGTATGTACTCTATTTTTTAGATTTTCTGGTTTATCTGGGTTTTTTTGGTGTTTTTCTGTTTCATATTTGATCGTTCCTACCGCCTCGAGGATACCTCTATTGATCCAGTCGGAAGGCACTGTAAGTCGTCTGAGCTGCTCGGCTGTGTGGCAAAAGTAGATCGTTGGGATTCATGAGAGACATTGCCAAAAGAAGGGCGAACATCGATTTGCAGGATGGGTGATCTTCTTGCCGGCCATGTCTCATTCTTGCGCCGATTCTGAGTCTCTGATCGACTGCGTAGAAGACGAGAGAGTCTTTTAGAGTAGACAAGACACCGATACGACACTTATTGAGCCTCATATAACACCAGACCTCTCGATCAGCTTGATACTCTGTGGTGATGGATCGAACCTACCCTTCCCATGGCTCGAGTCATACTATCCCGTATATACTGGTCCTCCCGCCTCTGCGCTTCCTCATCAACTTCGAACTGCACTTTCCCAGTAGGCCCCAGGGTCAATAGACCTCTTTCGAATGCCTGCTCGATGGCGTCGAACACCCGACTGGGTATCTGTTTGGGCGTCTCGAATTCCAAGATAGCGTAAGCGAGACCTTCATCTCTTGGAAGATCCGTGAAGTAAAGTCCAGAAGTGGAATCGAGCTTGATAGGAGCCTCGGGGACTGGAGGAAGCTCATCATCTTCCATGACCCCGGTAGGGGTCATCCCCCACTGAGGAGCGTGGCCAGAAGGAATAGTGGTTTGTTCAAGGAGCATATTGATTATACCGATGTAGTTTATCCCAACAAATTGTCGGACGCGATAGTGTGCGTAAGATTGTATCGGCCGTTTGAGTCTGTGTTTATTTAATTCCTCTCTTAACTTTCGCATGATCTTTTCCACCACAGCCCCTTCTTTATAATTTCGGTCAATTCTGCGAGTGTATTCAATCAATCCAGGATCGAGAGCAGCGTTTACGAGGTCGCAGGACTCCCCTGATAGGTGAGGGAAGGCTTTGGTATTCTGGGTGAGGCTCTGAGAGAGAATTAAGTCGACGAGGGGGGGATAATCGTCAGCACCTCCAGCAATGGGCAGTGCAGGGTCTGCAAAGGAAATGAGCTCTTCCAGAGTTGGTCCAATCCGGGTCGAGGGGTTGGGCGGTTTGCTAGGAAGCCTATCGTGTCGAAACAGCCGGGCGACAGCTTCCCTTTGAGCGTTGGAAGGGGTCGGGGTGAACGCGTAGATGGTTGGTGGACGGAGGGGTGAGGTTGGAGGTGAGTCTGGGGGTGAAGGCTGAGGTGGTGCTGGGGGTGGTGGTGGGGTAAACAGCTTTCCCAAACGTTTCATGGTCTCCGATACATAGGGCTTGGGCATATTGAGTGAGATTTTGAGTTGTTGTTCGGGTGGACAGAGACGGGGCGAGGGTAGACTGTGAAGATTGAAGAGAATTGCCAAGAGGACAGTGTATAAAACCTATGGTGTTCAGGCTCATGTCTGCCTGTCTGCCTTCTGAGAAGCAAGACAAACAAAATGACGCACGACTATGCAACCCCCAATCCCGACCTCCAACCACGTCGGAAGTGATCGAAAGGGCCTGGAGAAAATTCCATCTTTGGGGAATACGAACGTCGTGGAGGTAGACGGCGGGTCGGGAAGGCTCGTACAGCTGTAGATGCTCTCTGTCTGAATGAGAATATAGATAGTAGTATTGAGGTAGACCTATCGTACAGGTGATCAATTAGGTCACTGGACTATGGAAAACGACGGCACATAAAGTGCAAGGTGTGCAGGATCACAGGAAGCACGCGAAGCTTCAGACCTCAGGCGACCCATTGTACCCGCATTGATCCGCTGCTTGATGGTAGAGATGCTTGACGAGAGGAGTCGTTATATTCTTGTGGCCGTATACATCAGATTGGGGTTAGGGTTAGCTTGGCGATGGAGAAGCTGATATACCTTTGCTAGGTCAAGTCATAGAACGGTCATGTGACGGGCACGTGGCTTATCTAGCATCCAAGTGCAACGCTACGAGTACTAGCTTAGAATCTAAAGATCCGAAAGGTCCAATGTGACCACCGTGGCAAGCGATAGCTGTACCGGACAGGTTTCTTAGCCAGTATATCACTTAATGTAGGGAACTAGGTAACACAATAGCCAGATATCTTGACAATCCGCTCCTTTTCTCCATGCCACCGATCCTGTCCCTTCACACATTTCAACTGGGCTTCCTACAGGTCAGGACAGAAGGCCATTATTTCTGCCGATGTTGCCTGATGGGATCATGTAATGACTAGCCTTCATGAGAGTGAGGGTTCTGCTACTGGAGGCTATCTTCTTTCACTCCGGTTCGTAACTCCCGTAACCAAGGGGGTCGAAAGCCGGTAAGTTGAAGCTGTTCCCATGAGTCGTCACCAGCCTCTAGATCGAAAGAAAAGACTCACTGTCGCGGCTCCTTTCCTCTCACGTATCCAAGTGGAAACACCGCTTTCAACATTCCCCCTTTGTCATCGATTTCCGAGTTCTCCACAGATGGAGGAAGAGGCGGAAAAGAGGAAAAGTAGTCGTAGTCGGAAAGGAGTTTTTTAATGGTGGTCTCTTCTCGTCTCTTGTATTTGGTCCAGAGATCTTCAGAGATGGAAGAACGGAGGATAGCTCTATCAAAATCGATTAGTCTGATGGCCGAACCAGCTGGATCCCCCATTCGACGACGCCAATGTCGTATTTGAACGTCGCCGTGAAGGATTCCGTTTCGGTGTAGGCGAGCATAAAGCTCGAGGATCTCGGACCTAGTCGTTAGTGGTTAATTGACCCTGACCGAATATTGCCCGGCAGATATATGCGTAGCGGAGACAGTCACACGTAAGGGAAGAAACGTCATTGTCGACCATTAATGGAAATGCGACAGGTGAACAAGGGTGAGAATGGTGGAGTAGCGCTCACCTGTCCACTTCGTGCACCTTATGTGTGTTGAATTGAATACCATCCTGGTAGACCTCATCCAATCGCTCCCCTGCATCTTCCATGACCATCACCCAGACTTCCCTTCCTCGCTGGATACCTCCCCACAACCCGATAATCTGAGGAATAACTGGAGGGTGTATTTTAGACAATCGAGAAAGGGTCTCGTATTCATTACGTATATGTTCACGGGCTCCAGCTCGTGAAAGTTCGGCACGAGACGTTGGATCGCTTGTGTCGGAAGGTATGAGAACCTCCGGGAAGCAAGAGATGGTGAGAACTTTGCCAATGAGAGGAAAGGGAGATTGGGGCAGGTTCAGATGACTGGGGACCAGGATTCGAAACACGTCCCATAATGCGCCGTTGGACATTACTTCACCCAATATCAAAGCTTGGGGACGAAAGATGTGTTCGGCCAAGTTTCGCTCCATCCTCGTATCGCCTTTCTTCGGGTCGCTACCTTTGACGCCTGATCGTGGGAATGAGTGGTCCATCTCGATGAGTTCAGGGAGGCCGTTCCCTTCGAGACAATGGATGTCGATGGGTCCATGAAGAAGATCGGGCCATTTACGAATTTTGATGAGTGAATGAGAGACATCACCTTGCTTGATACGCTGGAAGGTGTATTCTACGGAAAGGATCAGATGTAGGGACGGGGGGCCAATCTAGTCCATCAACACCTCTACTTCACACCGTGTTCACTTGCAACAGGAGCATTTACCTCGTCGAGAGTTGCTTTGTCTCTTAAGCGAGTACCTTCATTTCTCGCTTCTACTCCAAAATGCTTCAACCCGGCTGATGGTGTTGTGTAGCTAAACGAGAGGTCGAATTCCGGATCTTCCCTGCCTTCATATGTAGCATATGGTCCATTCCACCAACGTCGTTCTTGGTCCTGTTTGCCTTGACGAGAGACGTTGCAAGTCCGACAAGTCCATAGGCCGGTAGAAGCTGTTTGTGTTTCGTGGCCTTGAGGCTTCGAGATGTACTCACCGGGAAGACGCAGAGTTTCATCATCGGTCACTGTGATGGCGAGGGCTAGAGCGAACAAGGATCGACATGGGTATTCTGATGTCCCCTCACCGCGGCGCAGGACGTCGCTCACCTCCACACGACCGTCGTTGATATATAGGACGATTGTGTTCTGATGCGTAGTGAAGACGCAGAGCCGAACCTGATGGTGTAGCATCTGTGACCAGCACTGGCCATAAGCTAAGTGGGATTCCCCAGTTGTACCGTCACCTGATGACGAGGGCAATGAAGATCAGATGAGTGAATGACTCACATGGGTAAGCAACCGTTGGATCCCGTCCACCATGTCCAGACCCAGCCGGTCCCGATGTTCCTGATCGGTAACATGCGCTCGACCATCGTCGTCTATCACCACCGTATCTTTACGGACTGCGCCGGTGACTGCTGAGAGAAGAGCGATAGGCGAGTAGAAATCCGGACCGTATTCCCACAAGGCAAGTGGAATGTCTTGCGGACTGGGAGGTATACGAGCATACAACACGCTACGGTCAAATGTCGCGTCACCAAAGTAGTCCCTTTCTCGTTGCCAGGTACGGTCGACTTTGACCTTTTCTTGCCCTTTGCCAAGGTTGGTCATCAATCCTAACATCATGTCTGCTTTTCGAAGGTATATGCTCTGATGATACGTGGGAATGTGACGCTCACGACGATCATACATGTATTGCCTTTTGTAGTCAGCACCACTAACCGCGAGGCTGAAGATGTTGGTGAAATCCTCAAATCTCTTCCGGCGCGAATCGATGTGAGAGCTCCATTTCTGCAAATTCGCTGCCAAGATGACGTCCACAAATTGGTTGGAGAGTGTGAATTGACGAGGGAAGCATGAGTAAGTCTGCAGCAGACTGCCAGAGGTCTCCACATAGTCCCATATTCGTTCGTATATGTCGTTGGGAGAAGTCGGAAATTCTATCTCGGGGAAAGATAGAACCTGTTCGTAAGTCTTTGGAGAGGGAGGGAATGGGGAGCACAGGCGGTTTAGGCAGCTGATAAACTGTCCCATATTCCGTTGGTTGATGAAGGATGATAGGACGAGCAGCGTGATCGTGAATTCCTGCCCTCACATCTGGTGCCATGTGCCATGAAGATAACACGAGGCCGAAAGGATTACACGACGATTCCAGTCCGCGAGTATCCGAGGCAATAGTGTGAACGGTCCTTCTGTATCCTACAGTACAGGACAGTTCAATGTACAGCCTGCAGCGTTGAAAGTCTCCCCTTATGGGAAAAGGTAGACACAAACATGCATAGGATCACAAGACATGGAGAATTCAAATGTTCTCGTCACATACACTACCACTGATGGTACTGACTCAACAGTACAGTACAGTTTTTCTCCCTCGTCCCTTCAAACGTGCTGCACTGTCAAGCGACTGCACAATATCCATCCCTTCCTGAGTTTCTCCGTACATATCTCCTACTCCATATACACCGCCGCATCTATCACCCTCATCTGCCCTTCGGTCCACCCAGCCGCCACTCTGGAGCGAATGAAGGCGGGATCGGACAATACCAACTCGGAAGGTTTCATGACCGAAACCGAGAGGAGAAGAGCCAGCAACGACTTACAGCAGTCGAGCTGTTGTCTATCGCTTTCACCGCGTCGCAAGCGGACTGCGATGCGAAGCTTCTCGTTGTCGGCGTAGAACACTAGAGTGTCTTCGTGAGTCGAGAGGACACATAAGCGACACCTATTTGCCCTCAAGTGGGTCCACACCTCTTAGTCAGCCACAAAGTATTACTGCGAGTATATGTCACTCACCCGATTGAGAACCAGTGCCATATTCTTCATGATATATGGGTCTCGCGAGGATTTGAACTTCTTATCATTAAACTCGACTGTCCCAGTCTCCCCTGTCCACACCGCCTCCTTCGCAAACACCTCCTCGATAGCATCGAACACGCGAGTTGGTATCTGTATGCACGTTTGGATGTCGAATATAGCAAATGCCCATCTTCTTCTTCTTTCTACCTCACGATAATACAATCCGACAGTCGATTTAAGCACAGTCTGTGGGTCTTCCTGCTTCAATGATCCAGAACCGGTAGCGTTGCGCACAAACGGCTTGGAGGAACCAAGGACAGTCTTCTGCGGCACATCCTTTATGGTGACACTTTCCGTATTGACCCAATATGGCTGACGACGTCCAGCACCATTTGGGGCTTCCTCCAAGACTTTGGAGAGGAAGGGAAAGTATGTCTCTGAATAGAACTCTTGAAGATCGAAACCCTGGAACAAGAGGCGTCCCGGCTTGGCAGGGGGTTTGCGTAATTCGTTCATTCGATCCTGCAGTGCTTTCGTCGCGTTCTCGCTAGTATCGACTTCGAGAGCCCATTGATGTAGTGCGGGCTCCAATACTTGGGTAAGAAGGGAGCAAGGGTTCCCGGAGTGTGTGGGGAAGTGGGGAATCTGAGTGGAGAAACTCTTAGAGATGGCAGCGCTGACCGGGGGAGGAAAATCGTCGGGTGTATGGGCGGCATACAATAGGTGGTCTTTGAACGAGGTGATACATTTGAGGGCGTTTGATGTGGGTTCAACGCTATCAGGTTCTATGGGGGGATGTTTGGAGGATGATCCAGGGAGCAACGAGCGACCGAATTTCTTGGCTTTTGCTGCGAAGGCCATCGTCACGGTAACGATCGAATAATGACTATTCGATAGGATGACGGAGCAGTTGGCAAGTGAAGTGATATCAAAGATTGTATAGATGTAGAATCAGCTATACGATTGAAGCCGCATGTCTGTCTGTTAGTCTTCTCAAAATCAAGTCAAAATAGATCACACACAAGTATGCAATCCCAATATCAACCTTCAGCCATGCCGGGTAGAGCTCCACCGCGGAAAGAGGTTCACAATTCCACCTTCGTCGAGCGTTCCACGCGAATATACACCGTCTTGAGCAACATTTGCTATGGTCTGGACTGTTTCGGACCGTTTGTTCGAGAAGACTTGAGGTGTGTCCGACCCTTTTCCTCCAGCCAAAGACCGCCATCAGGCGTACGTTGGCACCGGCAACCTGCCGGGGGTAGGGAAACAGTCGAGGTTCTCAGGTATTTTTGAGGCCCGTCATGAGGATACTGGCTGTCAGCGACGGGTCTCTTGACATGCAGAGTGGAACATCATACGTTGATTGTCATGATTGCCTGAGTAAATGAGTCGGTAAGAATCATGATGACCACGAAAGTGGTTGCTTTTGATGGTATCCTAGTTCACCCTTTTCCTGCTTTGATCCAAATTTGGTGCATTCCGTGCGTCGGGTTGCTGCTTCCGTCGGATCCGAAACTTGGACATTCCTGACGTGTATTTTCATGCCCCCATCACAAGAGATCATTGCTTGGCTCTTGTCTCCTCGATCCTCAGACGCATCATCGACGACTTTGCATACATCGGTGGCCTACAGAGCAAGATACGGTACTTGGAAACAGACAGTGGGTCGGTCACGAGCAGGGAAAGCTCTTGTTGAAGGAACAAAATGAGTCGAAGCGCTGTGCGGTTCCGGTGAGTCTGCCTTTCGTGCTCGTAAATTTTATCGAATTATAATCATCTCGGTGAGACTTCGTCGGTGAAGCTGATATCGTCAGATGGCAATCTCAACCTAATCAAATTCATGAACTTCTCAAGCTCGTCGACTCGAATCCCTTATATCGCCAAACACTGTTTCCAGGCGATGCGCTGGCAGTAACCGACAGTCGCTATCGCACAACTCGCGACATTGCTATCGAATTTTTCAAAGATAACCTCTGGATCAGAGACGCTGAGAGGAGAGGTATTGTGATTAGAAGGGATGGGAAATGGGAAGCTACAGCTCTCTGGCACGCCAAAGTCACCAACCCGGTATCAACTCTGGTAAATGAGTGAGTGGCTTTCGTCGACCTGGGTGCCACTACAGGGAGACGCCTCGAGTGTGGCCGGGGTGATTGCCAATGTCACACTGGCTCTCTGATGGAAAGATTTACGGCTGATACACAGTCTCAAGTCTAAGTGGGAGAAGAAGGAGTATCAGAAGAAATACAATATCGACCGCAAGTGGAAGAGCTGGACGGATATTACCGACGAAAAGCTCCGGAGTGAGTCCACCGCACATTTACTGGTGATCTTATCTGACGACCAGAGAAGCTACAGAAAGAGTTCCCTTATTACTTCCTCTTGAGGCGTCTTTGTCGACCAGGCAACAGCAATCTTATCTTACCCCCCAACCCTTCACCTCTCCCTCCACAATCGAGACGAAAGCGGAGACGGACACGATCGGAATCTGCCCGTAAATCCTCTTCAGAGTCTGGCAGCGACAGCGACCAAGATCTTTCCTCCCGAGCTTCCTCGCCTCCTCCACCCATATCGACCACCTCAAGGGCGTCTTCCTCGGCTATCAGACATAGGCCGGTCAAACGACAAAGTTCTAGCCCTGAGGTGCAGGTCCAGCGACATCGTAGATCAAGAGTTGCCCTTCCCACTCCTGCCGACTCCTCAAGCGAACACGAATCAGACTTCTCTCCAGTGGAAATACCCACACCTGCGTTGCGTCGTCCTTCTGGTGTCACTCGGCCAACAGTCAGCGCTGCTGAATCGTCGACTTCGCTGAGAGGCAATGGTCAATTACGGAAGTCTGCAAGACCTAGTTGGGCGACAGCCCAATCTTCTGATTCTATCTCCGACTCTGACAGCGTGATGTCAGTCGATGTCAAACCAAACACCATACCAGACACACATAAGGTGGATCCACCCCCTAACAAAGCGTGTGCCACCATCGATTCGAAGCCGGACACCTCATCTCTAGAGTTCCAACTCTCTCCATCCCGACCACAAGCTTATCCACTCGAAGACCGCAAGCCTGTCATGCTTAGCGTACCTGGAAGTCTCGCGGTAGCTGGTTCTCAGCCGACCAAGAAACGCAGACTTTCTGCGACTTCCCAGCCTAAAGTGAAGGTCGAGCCCCCAGCATCAGTAGCGAGGGCATCTCGTGTGAATCGAGGAGGTCGAATTAGTGATCCCATCGAAGTCGACTCCTCGTCTATCCATGTCAGTGATAGCGAATACCCGAGCCACACCGAGGAGGAGAGTGAACCGGAGAGTATGACGGATCAAACAGACGCAGGGTCCAGCGACAACTCTGAAGGATATATATCCCCAGACATTGAGATGGAGATACCTTCGAGCTCTAGAACTCGCGGTCCCATCTCCTCGCCTTTGCCACGGAGCAAAACTCCTGAACAACTCGAAAATTGGAATCACCTTCTCTGCAAGCTGGATGTGGCTCGTGACCGCTGCCTTACGCAGGAGGACCTTGACGCTGAGGAGACTGGGCGCTTCAGGGAGATCGAGCAATCTTGGGAAAGGGAGAGATTCATTCGGAGCGCGCAGGTCCGTCGTTTTAGATTTACTTTTCAAAGAATCAGAGACTACGTGTAAGTTTCCTGAGGGCACTGGTGTCTTTGACGAGTTGATGGACAGAGATTGCTTCTCGGTCCCTACAAACGTATGTGTATGCCCGCTGAATCACGTCGTAGAGGATGACATCGTAATCTTAAGAAGGCTTGGCGTGTGAGTTGCAAACGAACTGCTAGGTAGTGAGGAGTAGCTGATGGTTTACCAGCCTGACATACAAAAATCCCCAAGAATTCCCTTTCTCTTCCCCAGGGGATGAGACGTATATCCGATTGCATCCGACCTACAGCGCAGGCCATCCTCGAGGTGTAGCCCCACTTGCTGACGGAAGAGTCGGCGATCACACGTATCGTAATATGCGTATTCTAGACTTCTACATCCTCCTTGACGATGCCTTCCGTAAGATCAACGGCAGAGCAGGTCAAAATGACGGGATTGAGAGTAATCAGCGCACGTTTCAAAAGATCCGGAGCCTTTTGAGTGAAGCTCGGTCTCGGAACGATGCAATCCATAAGAAAGGCAGAAAAGGCCTAGCTACCAAGCAGAACGCGGCTTTCCTCGCAGCGTACCAATTGATTTTTTCCGTTTTGTGGGGTTCAGCTCACTACAAGGAGGAGAACTTCGGCTGACCATGCAGACCGCAAAAGCTAAATGAAATCGATCACATTCACTTGCGCCGTAAACAGACCACTCCGAACAACTATGCCACCGCGCTTTTGAGGGTCTTTCGACGAGCGGGTATGTAAGTACGTGATCTCCTACCATGTGAAGACACTGACGAGCATAGGGATGTCGGGTTCGGCTTCACTTTTCCGGTGCCCTCCCGAAGGAGACATATGAACATCTTACTTGCCAGCTCGTCGGCCGAACGATCCGAGACCTTGCAAAAACAAGAATACATCTGTAAAGAAACAGGGGCGACTTATCGGAGTCTTCATCAGATAGAAGTCTGGAGAATCTTTGACGAAGAATTTTGTAAAGCAAACAAAGAAGCGATGAAAGCTATCTTTGGTGAGGTTTTGTAGCATATGCATACGACATTTACCAGTTTCCCGATCAGATCTTATCTAGAGGTATCCCATCCAGCTCGTCGTATCCCAATGCCAAATTCAGATTCTATTCATCAGCTATTCTCAACCAGAATCATTCGACACTCACTTGCATACACTGTGTCGCGGCACCTTTCAGTAAGTTATCCAATGCTCCCTGTATGTCAGCTCTGTCCCGACCGAGTTTTAATCCCCTCTTCGCCCGTCCCATTGTCTGCATCCTCCTGCAGGACCATCTCCACTTGACTTCACTTCATCTTTTCCGACGCAATCCCTTTCCCAGAATTTCTGAGATTTTGTGCATTCAGACGGACGGTACGAGAAGACTGGTGATTCCGTCACACATTATCCTACCACAAAACGATTCTCGGATCTCCGGACTCTCACGTCACCTCGCAAGTTCATGAGGAATATGAGTGAGAGGAGGAGATCAGAAATCGGACAAGTTCAGAAATAAAGAAAGGTTTGTAACAAGGGGAAATGAGGGACATAAGGAGATGAAAAATAGAGGCTGATGAGACAGCGTCTAGAGAAGAAAGAAAGAGTGACGAGAGACAAAGGCTTAAGATGAAATGTGAAAGTTGAAATACGAGGAGACACGCACAACAACAACAACCCTTTTACCACTACTATGAACCTGTATTCCACCCATTCTCCAACCATGTTTACCCTCCACATTCCTAATGACATCCGGCACGTTTTTCCCAACTCTCAACAAACCTTCTTTTTCATATTTCTCAAAATATAAATCTTGTATTTCAGATGCTCTCATTGATTTCTCAAGTGGAGCATTGAGGATTGATATTATACCGGAGAACCAAGGTCCTACTGTCGGTATGAAATTTAATGAGAATCCTTCTTTAGGTTGTATTTCTTGAGATGATTTTGATGAGAATGAAGATGAAGAAGATTTCAAGTTTGATAAGATTGTCGAGGGAGAAGAAGATGTCAAGTTTGTTAAGGTGGACGAAAGAGAAGAGGGAGAGGGAGAGGAAGAGGAAGAGGAAGAAGGGAAAAGAAGAGTTGATAAATGTGTAGAAGCTTCTCTTTCGTGTATATGATCAGTAAGGGAATAAGGTTTGACTCCTCCTGCTAGATCTTCTGGACTCTGATCATTAGCTTTCAGCTATATGAACGATGGATTATGACCCTTGAGAATGACCGTGGGTCAAGATGGCGTTCCATCAACGTCGCCTGATGACTCATCCCACTTTCAGTGGTGTGAGATACTCATATATAGTGATGATCCATGACACAGTGACACTAACGATGATCTTTTTCAGCTGGGACTTTATGCGCGCGAGGGAAATTAGCAAGTGAAGACTAGGAAGGGAAGGAGGGAATCGACAGGTGATAGACATGGAGTCTCAGATTGGTAAAGGATGATGAGAACATCACATACGATCTTCGGAACTGTCCTTGGTCTCCCTTCCTCATCCTTCTCCCCACTCCTAGTCCCAGCTCCAGAATACCCACTGA
The DNA here is from genome assembly GCF_000271645.1 of Tremella mesenterica DSM 1558. Classification (NCBI taxonomy): domain Eukaryota; kingdom Fungi; phylum Basidiomycota; class Tremellomycetes; order Tremellales; family Tremellaceae; genus Tremella; species Tremella mesenterica. The sequence continues at coordinate 432,873 of NW_006711241.1, read as the reverse complement.
TCCCAAATACAGTAGGAGCTTGGTCCTTATCTAAAACCGATAACAATGGAGCCACCAACAATTGAGTATTGGTCGCATAACAACCGGGATTAGAAACTCTTTTTGAATTTCTTACTTTCTCACGACCGTATAATTCTGCAGAAGAATTCATCAACATTACATCTCATATCGTAAAAACTACGAAACTATCTCACCAGGCAATCCATAAGTCCAATCTTTCTCAAATCGATAATCCGCACTCAGATCCACTATGACACCTTTACCTCCTTTTCCAACTGCCGAGTCTATCGCATCGACGAATGGTTTACATATCCCATTTGGGAGAGCCATTACCCAAGCGTCTACTTCGTTGTTTTCAGCCATCTTCCCCACAGTCTCAGGGGAGAGATTGGAATAGGTTACGGGGGATTTTGTATATTCTTTCAAAGGAAGTCCGGCGAGTTCTCGAGAAGATACGTGTGAGAGATCTAAATGAGGATGGGAGTTGATTAAAGAAATAAGGTTTTGACCTGTATAACCCCGAGCACCTATAAGAGCTACTTTCTTCCGAGGAAGGGCAGTGGCGTACCCACGTCGAGAGGTTATGTCGGTAGATGGAGCTTCAAATTGAGTAGAGAGGGAAGGGCGAAAGGTAGAGAACAATCTAGCAGAAGTGGAATAAGGTCGGGTACCAGATGCCGGAGTAGACAATCGATGAGGTGGTACGGATGGACCGACAGGAAGGAAGACTCTCTCTATACGTCCGTTCTGTTCAAATCCCTCGATTATATGTTCCACATCTTTCACGTTCGGAACGCCGTACCAGAACAAACTCCTACCAGCTCTTGTGAAACACCCATCCGCTCGTTCAAAATGCCATGCTCGGTTCTCGTCGTCGGCCCGTGCAGTCCAGAACAATCTCTTGTGATCTTTTCGGATAGCTTCGAAGACATTATCAACAATCTTGTTGAGGATCCCGTTGCGGGAAGGGAGGAATTTCGTCATGACAGGGGTTTCACCTTCGGGATGACTGACAACAGCGACTACGTCGAAGGGTTCGTCCCCGTAGATTGTATGCTGACCATCTTTTAATTCGGAAAAGATTTCCGCAACAGACTTTCGACCTGCCAAAACGTCCGGATCGCGTTCACTGAACACCTGACGGAGTTGTGTCGACCCTACAGCTTCGACCGAAGGCAGTTTGTAAAGCTTATAACCACGTCGGATAAGCGTGCCAGCACCTTCGTCCGTGAACAACTCCTTCTGCAACATGTCTGTGGAAATGATGGCGACGGAGGAAGTACGAGGAAGAGTATCGAGGAGCTCTTTTATCTCGCGCAATTTGAGCTTGGTACCGAATTTGACCCATGATTCTTTCATGAGACTGTCGTATTCTTCGTCCAGGTTGATGAGTGAGATCTTCTTGCCGGTGACACCGTGGAAGAGACCGCCTTTTTCATTGAGGTAGACGATCTTCATGGGCTGCAAGTTAGCTATGTCTGGTGGTGTATGTCTGAAATGCCCACTCACCTCCAGCACCTTGGCCAGCTCGCCAGCTGCCACATCCGCGTTGACATTGAGTATCTGACCCTCTGCGTTCTCCGCCAAGGATGTCAGGATTGGCAGACAACCCGCTTTGATAGCAGCTTCAATGGGAGCCTTGTCGACACGGGTGATTTTCCCCACTAGACCATATTTCGCCTTGTCTAAGTAGTCGGCAGTGAAGACACCCGTGGGGATGGGACGTGCACGGGTACCCAGACGTTCCAGGGCGGTTGTGAGCTTTAGGTTTTCTTGCAAAAATACGCGCTGATCAGGTCAACTTGAGCCATCGACTACTGACAGAGATACTCACTCGGGCAACCTGAAGGGTTCTGGCATCTGATGATCAGCTATTGATGTACAGCGAACAGAAGACTAACCTGTGATTCGTATACCGTCTTCATAATCTGGGATGACCCCTTCTGATTCCAATATGTCGTTCCTGCTGGTCAGAGCTGTGACTCCTAAGAATCTGATGAAATCTCACAGCTGCGGACCAGCACCGTGGAGCACCACAGGATACAACCCAAGTCTGTTCAAGAAGGACAAAGACAAGGCCAGGTCGTCAAGCTCGTTGCTAAGGATAGCTCCTCCGATTCTGATGATGAGCTCGGCACACGACGCCCAGGGCTGAACTGAAACTGACTTGAGAACGGCAAACTTTGCTTCTGGGAGTACACCGCCTGTGGAGACTTTTGAGGAGGATGTGAAGATTCGTAGATAACGCTCGACTTCGTGTCGTGATCCAAGCGAGTAGAGCAGACGGATGATGGTGTCCTACAAATATAAGCTGAATACCTTTCTTCTCCAGATGTAGCAGGAGATGATGTCTGTGTACTCACTCTGTCCATTCCTCCATCTCTCTGTGCACTGGAGAGCATATTGACCAAACCCCTCTTTCGAATTTCGTTTCCAACCTTGCGGGCGTCGAGCTCAAGGATGACATTCCGACTGGAGGACGCTGTAGAGATGGGAAGAGGAACTGTGGAGAGAAACCTAGGGCCAGATGGACGTGTCAAGGATATCGCCCGCCGAGGTAGGACAGGCACTCTGCGTAACATTATGAGTGGGTAGGGGGAAGGAGTCAAGCGAGTAAGGTAAAGTAAAGTAAAAGTAGGTGATGACGGAGAGTTGGTTGCAGCAACAAGGAAGGAATTGACTCACTCGGAATTCCTTATCAAAATTGGGGGGGGGGGAATGAAATTTGCAGCTTGATATTGCCACGTCATTCACTTTCTAGACGCGGCTGCCTTTGACTTTTCCGCAACAAACAACCTTCTCGGCTCTACTTTTCACTACTTTTCACCATTCTCATCATGTCACAGGAGCAGCATACTACTGTCAGTACATCTAGACCGACTACGCACCCCATACAAGCTGACATACATCAGGCCCCCGCCACATCTCGACTTCCTCGACTCCAATCTCCTTCCTCCAAACGATCCATCCCAACCCTGTCTTCCACCATGTCAACCCTACCCTTGCTCACAGCCAACAACGCCAACAAAAGAAAAACTCCATCTTCTCCAGCTGGTCCGGCCGCAAAGCGTCAAGCATCTGCATCATCACTAGGCAAGTCGACATCTGGACCCAAGAAGCCTCCAGGGTTCATACCTACTACCACTCGTAAACCCTCAGGCACGTTGAGCCGTCCGACTTCTTCCCTGTCCACCTCTACCAGACGGGCTGGCAGTGCTTCCAGTAATTCTGGTGTGGCAACCTTGACAGGACCCACGACGAGATCAAAACCTACCACCACCACTGCCCGACAATCCCGACCACCAGTGGCCGGACCAAGTACCAGAAGTACCCTCGGTCGAAGTGTGGGACCTACAAGAGGGATCAGTCCTGGACTCGGAGCAGCAGCATTGGGTGGTATTGGATCAGGAGTGGCAAGCGTGGAGCAATTCAAAAGTCATGATGGTCGATTGCACAATGTTGAGAAGATGGTTGGTGGCTTCAAAGACTTGCTTGACAGAGAGTATGTCCAATTTGTGATATCGTTGAATCAGAGCTTGAGCTGACAATCATAGGGGCCAAAAGAGTGCGTCAAACATTTGAACACGTTGTAGTGCTAATTCGTAGTCAACTCTCTTCAAACCCAACATGCAGATCTGCAAGCATTGTTGTTCTCGACTCAGAATACAGAAAGAGAAGCCAGAAGAGATTTGTCCACGGCATCAGAAGAGATCGCCGCGTTGCGGTCGGCACATGCTAGGGAGGTGGACGACCTTGAGAGAGCGATAGCGAGAAAGGACAGAGAGAAACGGGGTATTGAAGAGGAGCTGAGAGATAGTAGAGATGAACTGGGGAGAGAGAGGGAGATGGTTAGAGAGTTGAAAGTAAGTTGGTCTCGTAACTTTGCCCTTTCCCGTCACCCTAACTTGGCCGCCCAAATCTCATCATGTCGTCCATCCTGGACGTAAGATGTCTTCTCACGTTGAGCGAAGCAGTACCCGTTACTAATGTCAGCTACAAGTCGCCCAACAGTCCACGCAACATCTCACCCTCACTGCTCAACTCACTGCAGCCCAGTCTCAACTCACTCTTCTCCAATCCGAAGTTGAACGCGCTACGTTGTCAGTGTCAGGAATGAAAGCCGAGGTTGAAATCGGTCGACAAGAAGCGAAGAAAGCGGAGGAGCGAGCTGAACAAAAAGTCAGAGAAGCAGAGGATGAGCGTGATAGACGTATCGCCGAGATTGAACTGGAGTTGAGGGAGGCAGAGACGATCCGGAGGAAGTTACATAATCAAGTACAAGAGCTCAAGGGAAATATCAGAGTATTTGCAAGAGTTCGACCTGCTCTAGGTGAGTCTCCGGCTCTAATCCTGATACTTCAACCCAGCAACGTTGATGATCCGTTACTGTACATTATGCGAAACACCACTACCCAAGCTCTTCCCACTGATGATCATTGCACTACTGACCTGCAGCACACGAAGTAGACGCTCCGGATGGACTTGCCGATATCGCATACGGTGACGAACGTACAGCTCAGGAAACGGGACAAGGACAAATCATCGTCAGTAACAAGAGTGAATCTGCCATGGGTGGTGTGAGAGAACAGGTGAACTCGTTTGCATTTGACAAGGTGAGCTCCTCTCGTTCCACCGGAGGAAGCTGACAAGTGAGATCTTCTCGCCCAAAGCTGGACAGAAAGAGGTGTTTGAAGAGATTTCCATGTTGACGCAAAGTGTGTTAGATGGGTACAATGTAAGTGGGACTAAACTTTCATCTCTCAAAGCTCTCTCTACATTCCATTTGGTCTCGAATTGCCGAGAACCGTTACCTGTTGCCATAACTGACCGGCGTACAACCTTCCGCGCCGAAGCCTGACATCTTATGGCGGCGCTCCGAACGTAAAACGACCCTTCAGAAGCATGCGGGTTTGGTTCTGACCAACAGGTATGTATCTTCGCCTATGGTCAAACGGGCTCTGGGAAGTCGTGGACAATGGAAGGTGGTCAGGTAAGCTACAATGGGCACATATTTCTGACACAGCTGATGGGGAAGAATGAAGAAGATGCAGGGATGATACCCCGTGCGATCGATATGATCTTCGCCGCTAGTAAAGGTCTGAAGGATAGGGGGTGGAAGTATCAGATGGAGGGGCAGTTCTTGGAGGTGTATAATGAGGTTGTGGGTTTTGCTCTGTCTTTTCACAAGGCGTCAAGACACTGGGATCCTACACTCCCTTTGCATTTCTCCTAAATCGACACAAGCCTGTCGGTCTGACACTTCGAGGATGTTCAAAGGGCTGCCGTGGAATAGGCAAGAGCTAAATTTCTAGATCAACGATCTTCTCGGAAGTGGACAGTTTGACACTAAAAAGCACGAAATCAAACATGATAAAGATGGTAAGATGACAGTGACCGAGGTGGTCAGCGGTAAGTTTTACTTCTATTCCTACTCACATACCCTGTTCAACTACCTCGTTGCCATACCCTCTCTCCTAGATCTACCCTCTGAGCTCATAATGTCTGTCACTTCCTCTATAATAGAAACCGTCCTACAAGATACGGACAGGAGGAATGCACAACTCCATGATAGTGTGACGCTGACGGATAAGTCCCACTGAGTAATCCCCGTCAAGTTTCCACTCTCTTAGACCGTGCTCGATCTCGTAGAGCTGTCGCTGCGACGTTGATGAACGAACGTTCATCACGATCCCATTCGGTGTTTACACTAAAAGTGAGGGGAGTGAATCCTCTGACGGATGAAAAGTGTGAAGCTATGTTGAATCTTGGTAAGTTCGGTTTTCCTGTCTCCTCCTTCCTACGTGCTACTCTTTTTCGATCTCACTTTTCTCCAGATTGTTCCTCTCACTCACAAAACCCTCGAATTCCAGTCGAACGCCAACGGCTATCTCTTATTTGCCCTTGTTCGTGCCGGAGACGAGTTACTCTTTTGCATTAATGAATGTGAAACGAGACTTCCAACATACTCGGCCTGATTACCCAGCGGAAGAAGCATTGAGGATGACAAAATGTATGATGCATTCCGCTAATTCCCAGTCGACTTGGCAGGTTCAGAACGTCTAGCCTCCTCAGGTGCCGGAGAGAACAAAGATCGATTGAAAGAAACGATCAATATCAACCGTTCTCTCTCCGCATTGGCAGATGTCATAGGTGCTTTGGGTCAAGGGACGCAAGGTGGACATGTACCTTATCGTAATTCCACTTTGACGAGGTTGCTACAGACGAGTTTGTCCGGTGAGTTCTTTAGTATTATTCGTTTCATTCCCTCTTCCTTCTCTGCGTGTTTCCAATGCTGCACTTCTCTCTCCACGCCCCCCCCCCTGGCCAATGTATGATCCCTCCGATCAGTATCGTGTGAGATGTTCTCGGAAACACTTCAAGTAATCTTTTCATACATGATCATATCCATCATCACATCTCAGTTCTTCAGTTACACGGAGAGGGAGAGAGTCGTTGTACTCTTTGTGAAGTTGATTCACCCACGTTGAAAAGGACGAACATGGCGGATAACCAAGAAAAGTCAGAGTAAAAACTAACAAATCAGGATCTAGCAAAACACTCATGTTATGTAACCTCTCACCACTCGCTGCTCATTTAAGTGAAACTTTATGTAGTTTACGATTCGCTACAAAGGTCAATAGTACATGTGTAGGTTCTGCCAAGAAACAAATATCCAAGTGATCTCAACTCTCGTGTGGTGGGAATGGGAGACGGCTCGGGGTGTAGGACTATACATTTTGGGTATATATGCAGGGGTGTTTTGTCATACGTTCTGTGGATTTGGTATTACCTTTCCGCTTGGAGTAAAATAAAAGGAACGTGTGGAGTGGTTGGACCTGAGACCTTAGACCTAGGACATTGGGTATTGATGATAGGTAGTTGATCAAGAATCAGGACGCTGGGACGCTGGGTGTTGATGATAGGTAGTTGAACAAGAATTAGGAGTCAATAAGATCCGCAAACGTCGAGATGATGATCAAGAGGGGTGAGAGATGAGAAATGAGAGGGGAGAGGAGAGAGGGGAAAAGGGACAGTGGAGAAGAGAGAAATGAAAATAGTGACGCGTAAGTTAAAAACATAGTCTTGGGTTTCAATTCATGTATACATCTTGATTCCTTATGGTGATGCTCGTACTGGTTGAATTCCCTTTCGTCCTCCTCCCCGTGTCCCTCCCCAATACTTTGACCTTTTTTCGCCATCATCCACCATCTCGCTTTCATATCCCTCATATCTCATCCAGCTTCCCACAGAGACGAGTGATCTGGCTACTTCATTGCTCAACTTTACGTACGTTGTTATCCCCTCAACTCGATCCCACTTCCCATACTTCGTTCCCCTCTAAATCACTCATAATCATCTTTATCAGCGTAAATGCGTAGATGTATTACCAACAATTACGTGAGATTCCTCATGATTCAGGTGAAACCCCATCCCCTAAAACGATATCACCAACCCTCAACCTTGTCCAACCTTGTTTATGTTCGATAGTTTTTTTATAACCTTTTCTTCTTTTTTTCTTTATCAACCTTTCCATTGGAGATTTAGTATGTTCTAATACTGTTACTTGACATTTAACTATCCAATCGGGTATATATTCCCATTCTTCTTCTTTCCCAACTATCAAATCCTTCCTCGAGCTTTTACTTCCGGTCGTTGGGGAAAATTGAAGAGATTTTCTTAACGTCTTTCCATCCGCAGCTGGTGATCTTATAGAATGTTCTCTAGAACCAACTTCTAATATCCTAGTGAGAGATAATTTAGTTCCTGGTTCTTGTACCGGTTTCAAAGTGGGAAGAGTTAATATATCTCTTGGATGTAAGAGATAAGTACGGGAATGAAGTCTAGCCAAGATGTATAGACCTGATTGTGGTGTTGAACTTGATTTTAAGAGGGAAAGAGCGGAGGGGGTGGTTGTTGGTAATGGGTCGATTTGAGGTGGAAGGAGAGGTGGGAGAGAGGGAATGGGTGAAAGTGAAGGTGAGGTGACGGGGTGGTTGATGGTAGTGGAAGAGAGTCTGATCTGTGGTGGGGGACGTATCGGAGGGGTGATAGTATGTAGAGATCGAGAACTGAAAGATGGAGAAGCGAGCACTACAGAGTTAATTGAGAAACTTGTTGTTGTGAGGATTGAAGCTCACATGACGGACCGACATTCCTCCCGCTCATGCTTTTCATACGGCTCATGCCTATCTCACCAATTACGCCCCGGAGCATCCTTCTTGTACCTCCCTCGGGTGTCTCTTTGATGGCTGAGTAGCTGAGATCAGTCAAGAATGAAATACTCGTTGCTTTCGAGAAAGACAGGAAGACAGTGACCACAAGTGAAATTGTCTTCCCCGCCAAGTGCCACATTCGCCCATTTTGAAAAACCCAAGGAAACGCCGGACTTTCCCGAGCTCCTCCGCTCCCCGTCAGTTGAACCCCCTTGACATTCCTCCCCCCCTCCCCCCCTCCCAAGCTCTCCTCATAACCCCTCTCTCCGTACAAAATGCACGCCATAAGGTCTCTCAGGTCCGCAGGGAGGAGTGCGGTGGTACAGAGTGTGAGTCGTTCTTTGTTCATACTCTCATATTCTACCTCTATCACGGGTCGGAATGTTTGGGCCGGGATGGAGAAAACATCTTGGGCGTATACATTGACCGTTCAATATTCCCTCAAGCTTCCTAAGACGTATTTGAATTGTAGACTGCTTGTCGTAGTGCAACAGAGTAAAGTTATATTGGAGATGGAAGAGACCACCACTGGAAAGAAGAAGAAAGAGAGAGAAGCAAATACTGATGTTTAGACCCGCGCTAGACTGGCCCCCACAGTCACTAGAACTTATGCCACCGCCAAACCTGGTACGTTTCCACTAAAGTGAATGTATGATAGAGCTCACCATTAGCCGCCTCGGAAGTCTCGTCCATTCTCGAATCCCGAATCGCTGGTGCTTCCGTCAGTGGTGATGTTCAGGAAACTGGTCGTGTATTGAGTGGGTCCTACTTCCCAACCTTCTTCACCGACTCTTTTTTTTTCCTCCGCGTCTTCACAATGTACCGCAGCCTGCCCTTTCTCAACAGCTCTTCATCCAACAGATCACACACTCCTTGAAGATGTTACACCTGAACACGCGAGCAAGTTCACTCACACACAGCCATCGGTGACGGTATCGCCCGTGTCTACGGTCTCCGCAACGTCCAAGCCGAAGAAATGGTGGAATTCTCATCCGGCGTCCGAGGAATGTGTCTCAATCTCGAAGCCGACAATGTCGGTGTCACCATTTTCGGTTCCGATCGTCTCATCAAAGAAGGTGACACTGTCAAACGTACCGGTCAAATCGTGGATGTCCCCGTCGGTCCAGCTCTTCTCGGTCGTGTAGTCGACGCTTTGGGTAACCCCATCGACGGTAAAGGTCCTATCAAGGCTGAAGGTCGTACCAAGGCTCAATTAAAAGCACCCGGTATTCTTCCCCGTCGATCAGTCCACGAACCCATGCAGACCGGTCTTAAATCCGTCGATTCACTCGTGCCCATCGGTCGTGGTCAGCGTGAGCTTATCATCGGTGATCGTCAAACCGGGAAATCTGCCGTGGCCATTGATACCATTCTCAACCAAAAGAAATGGAATGATGGTGCGGATGAGAGCAAGAAACTTTACTGTGTCTACGTCGCCGTCGGTCAAAAACGTTCCACCGTAGCTCAACTCGTCAAGACTTTGGAGGAAAATGATGCCATGAAATACACAATCATCGTCGCTGCCACTGCTTCCGAAGCCGCTCCTCTTCAATATCTCGCTCCTTTCTCTGGTTGCGCAATGGGAGAATGGTTCCGTGACAATGGCAAACACGCTCTTATCATCTACGACGATCTTTCCAAACAGGCCGTCGCCTATCGTCAGATGTCTTTGCTTCTTCGTCGTCCTCCCGGTCGAGAGGCCTACCCTGGTGATGTGAGTTCATGTTTTACGTCTAATGGTAGAATGCTGACAGTCCAGGTCTTCTACCTCCACTCGCGTCTGCTCGAACGTGCTGCCAAAATGAACAAAGACTACGGTGCCGGATCCCTGACTGCTCTGCCTATCATCGAGACTCAAGGTGGTGATGTGTCTGCGTATATTCCCACCAACGTTATCTCCATCACCGATGGTCAGATTTTCCTCGAGGCAGAGCTCTTCTTCAAGGGTGTCCGTCCCGCCATCAACGTCGGTCGTGAGTGATGCTTCCTCGAACATGCGTGTCCACTTGACAAACTCTCACCACCGAGCGTAGTGCCCGCACTAACCTCAGTGTCCGTGTCCCGTGTCGGATCAGCCGCCCAGACCAAAGTCATGAAATCCGTCGCTGGTTCGCTCAAGCTTTACCTTGCGCAGTACCGTGAGGTCGCCGCTTTCGCTCAGTTCGGTTCGGATCTGTGAGTCCAAACCTGCATGCAGTTTTGATTGCAATCGCTGATCGTTTCAGCGACGCATCCACTCGTTATCTCCTCAACCGTGGATCTCGTTTGACCGAATTGCTCAAACAACCTCAATACACACCCATGCCTACTGAGATCATGGCTCCTTTGATCTACGCCGGTGTGAACGGTATGCTGGACAAGGTACCCGTTGATAAGATTACCGCTTGGGAGAAGTCTTTGTGGGTGTTGTTCATGTTTCATTCCCAGATTTGTGTCATGATTCTCTTTCCATTTCCCTCCATTCGTTTATCGGCATCTGCCTGAATCAACCATCGCTGTTCTGTGGCCCCAGTGTCATCGGTCCAATCCACTCTGCTTGAGACCACACTGATATCCTTCTTGGCCTCCTAGTACTTTTAGGAGCCAACCCACCCGCTGTATACTTTACCAGGTTCGATGGACCCGCTGACAAACAGCACCGAACAACTCAAATCTCAGCACACTGGTCTCCTCGAAAAGCTCTCTGGGGGAGTGTTGACCAAAGAGATTGAGAGTGAGATGAAGACCATCATCGAAGCTCACGTCGCCGACTTTGTCGCTTAGAATATAGGTGTGAAGGTGGGGGAGAGGATTTCAAAAAAGAAAAAATGCATCGGATTGAACACCTCTGGGTGTCAGAAAACATGGCATTATTGACTGACGGGCGGTACGGTGTAATGTATTCGTACCCGACTACGAACGATGCGTCTACTACTATAGCTATAGTATGCGTGACGATTAGACGAGGGCGACGATTCTTGTTCTGACATTGAAACAATTTCAAATCGATATACTTGTATAACAACACTTAAACTGATTTTAAATTAGTAAGATATCAACATGATCATCATGGAGAGTCCCCCAGTGGTGATCAGAGAATAAAACAGAGGGATGATCCGACGGAGTACGGTCAATCTTGCGTAAATGCAACTTCACCATGTTCAACGTGCACGATATTTCCGTTCCGAACCTTGCGTGAGTTTGACAAAAGAGTATTGCATATCACATGAGAAGTTGAGGTGAGTCGATGTTATAAGTGTGAGGGAGATGGTGAGAAAATTCATTTGGTTTAGATTATACGATCTTACTCTTTTCCTCGCCCCAATTTCTAATTCTTCATCTTCTTTCCGTTCATCCAATTCACACAACCCTCCCTCTTCGTTGGGTGAACTCTCATTGCGGGACAAACGTTTAATCGATGTATCTCCAAGATTTCTGTTCATTCCCGCTGTCCCCCTCCACCCCTCTCTCCCCTCGAGAACACCGTCCTTTCCCTCCAAAACACCACACCTCCACTCACCGTCTCCTCCATCCTTCGAGATACGATCCCCTCACGAGCGATTCCTCCACGAACGACTCCGTCCACGAACATTCCTCCAGACTCTTAAAGTCTCATCCAACTAAGAAAAACCCTACACATCAAACTTCTGTTCACACTTTCATACTCTTGACTTTCCTTGCTCTCCCCACCCAACCCATTTCGTATTGTCCAGAAGATAATCTCATCCTCTGTCTCTCTTCATCATTAATATGTTCAGGTTCTAAATGTCTTTTCTGTCTCATTCTTCTCCTAGCGAAATTAAGGTCCGTAATGAGTAAATCCCATTGTGTGGTTTGGTCAAAAGTCCTTAATTCGTCTAAACGTTTTCGAGCTGATTTATAAATTTCATATTCGTTCTCGTTCGTATTCAAGTTGCAACTTTCTAAAGGTTTGTCAGGAACGGATTGTCCTCCTTCCGATATGACATTTACGTCCTCCAAAGCCGAGTCGGCCGATATGAGATGTTGAGATTCATTATCGAGATTTCTTCCTTCGTATTCGTATTGGGGATTCGTTCGACTTTGTTCTAAATCCCCGACTGACGATCCTGATGCGTCATTCTCGTGTGATTCGATACCTTGACCATCCTCCTCTTCTTTCTCCTCGTCCAATCCCTCCGACTTGACACACAACCCAATTATAGCTTCAGGTAACAACACAGAATTCAAATAACCCCTTTTCTCAACCTCCGACAAACTTTCATATCTCTCTGAACCTCTTTTTCGATCTCCTCGTTCTCTTAAAGCCCATCGTTGTAGTTCAGGAACTATAACCTCTGCACATTCTTTTTCTAGTATATCTCCATATTGTACACAACCACTTAGAGCTTCACGTTGATTTCGAGTACCGAAAAAACGATCGATACGCCATTGTGCTGGAGGATAATTTTCGGAGATAATTCGAGATAGATGAGGTCGGAGGAGAACGAGTTGATCTCTTCTTTCTAACTTCTCGAAAGGAACAGAGGGGTCGATGGAAGGGGTGGTTTGACGAGTGAGGGCGTCGCTAGGTTTAAATTCGATGGGACGGGTTTCCATTTCGCCGAGCTAAGGGTAAGTCATTGTCAGGAAAAAATGAAAGATTATCAAGAAATAGAGAGTTCGATGAATTATCAAGAGATGTAGAAATAAGAGGTTGTAGCATGAGACGTGACAGATGAACGGGGAGCGGAGTTAGGTACGGGTCATAGAGGTATAGGATCTCGAAAAGAGCATCACGAGACTAATCTAGAGGCGATGCAAAAGAACGTACCACACAATCCGCAATCTCAGCATCACATTGAAAGATGATATCTTTCCTTTTCAAAGCTGGTTTACCAGGTTGATACCTCACATCCACCACATACTGATCTTTTCCTTTCTTCTGCTCTTGGGCATTTTGAGCAGGTCGGAATTCTACCAATACAGCAGGCCAAAAACAACGTTGTCTTCTGGCGTAAACCGCATCGCCGATATTGACACTGATCATCAACATCTCTTCTTCTAGGGATGTATACGGGATATCAGTAGTATGCTAACTCACCTAACTGGAAGAGTGGTGGGACGAAAATTTTCCACCTTTGGGGGAGGGCGCACGACATCGTTTTCTGTTACCGGTCTTGGAGGGAGAGAAGGAGAAAGACGAGGAGCGAATAGTATGTCAAAGATACTAGGAAGGATTTCGATATCATCATCATCGTCATCATCATAACCGACCAAAGTATCAGCTATCAATGTTGAAGAAGATGTCGCGATGATTGGTGATGGACTCATTGGCTTGTTGAGAGAGAGGGCGTCCTCAGCCGTCTCAACGGTATTTGAGGCTCGTACAGAAGCTTTCGTCGTCTTTCTTCTCTTCCGTGTGGGTGTGGAGGAGCCGGTCGGGGGTGAGGAAGTGGGTTTGGGTAGTCTAGAAGAAGTGGCAGAGGTGGAACCTCTAGAGGCTGGACGTTTGGTAATACGAGGGGTGGTTGCGATAGGAGTTAAAGGGGAAGTCGGGGAGGGTTTTGGAGGTGTGGCCGGAGTTGCGAGAGAAGGATCATCCTGTGTTATCACTTTTGAAGACTTGTTCTTGCGCCTAGGAGCCATCGTTGAGGATCTGACTGTTGTACGAGTGTCGAAATGCGAAGCAGAGATCAGAGTAGTATAGTAAAGTGAAGTTATGTAGTAAGTTAGTGTGATGGTAGTGAGGGCGAAGATGTCAAAGACGGCAACGCGTATAACGTCATACAAACCGGCTTGACTCAACTTACTCTCCCTCCATCCCTCCTCTTCTCTTCCTCACTTTGACCATACAACGAGTAGAGTAGTGAGCAGAGTGGTGACGGAGAGGACTTCAACTGCAAGTGGAAAAACGCAATCCTCATAATGCCGAAACTCGAGACGGCTGCAGATCAACAATACCTTCATCAACTACCCAAGGTATCTTTTAGGATAGTCAATGAGCAAGTCGGACCGAAGAGTATTCCTTCGGTCCGTTCTCTTCTCTCTTTCTCTCCGACCATGCTTCTCTCCTCAACTCCACCTCTACCCCTTACTTGCCTCACCTCCGCTCTACCATTCCTCACTCGACAGTTTCAGGTGTTGTGTGGTTCTAGCTACCTACCCGTTGATGGACCAGCTAACGACTAGGAACAAATCAGACATTATGGATGTGTGTCTCCATCCGACTTGACATGGCGTGAGTATTTACTGATGATAGATACCGATGGATCGGATTTCGAAAGACCTGAACATTATATTCGATACATAGGTTAGTATCTTCTTTGGTCCAAGAGCATATGAAGAAGAGCAGCTGAAAAGAAGAACCGATAGAAGCCGAGTTAGCTGTCCAGGTGGAATATGATATGGATGAGCAGGGTGTGTACACATCAGCTCTCGCACCTCATCTTCTCTAATCTTTCTGTACTCTGTCTCTCAGACTCGCCGACTACTACTTCACCTATCATTGCAAGGCTTCAGTCGTTATCTTGATCAACTGACAACGTGGGAAATATCCCGAATTCACTCTGACAACCAGACAAAGAATGGCTAGACGCTGTCAATGCCGAACGTACTAAAGATCAGTCGGGTCCCATCAGCTATGAAGTGTTTGAGATCATCATGGATAAGTTGGAAAAAGAGTGGTTCAACCTTGTATGTTTATCGTCCCCGATCTCCCCTCTGGTTCCCCTTTCCCTCAGTCTTGCTCAAAAGTGATACCTCTCTTTCATTAGTTTTCGAGAGGCCAGGTTGATATGGTAAAGTGATGATTTCATGTGAAGTAAACTGACTTCAGATCAAACGCATCCCTCAACCAGCCTCCCATCTCCCCGTCGAAGATTCCCGCTGTGCTGTATGCGACGATGGCGAGGGAGAAAATTCCAACGCTATCGTTTTCTGTGACGGCTGTAATCTTGCTGTTCACCAAGGTCAGCTCGTGCCCCCCTACTGGTCATCTTGAGCTGATGACAGATTGTTACGGCGTGCCATACATTCCAGAAGGACAATGGCTTTGTCGTAAATGTACTGTCTCCCCCGAAAACCCTGTGGTGAGTCACACTTCATATTGCTCCTTCCTATATCTGATTGACCTAGTCATGTCTCTTTTGCCCGAACGAGGGCGGGGCGTTCAAGCAGACTACCACTGGTCATTGGGCTCATCTCCTCTGCGCCATTTGGATCCCAGAACTCATAGTTGGTAATCCAATATATATGGAGCCTGTGGATGGAGTGGAAACTATACCGAAGAACAGGTGGAAGCTGGTGAGTTGTATATTCTTCTTGTAGCTTGGTCAAACAAGGGCGGCGGCTAGATGCTGAGCTGATAGACTTGCTCTCTATGTCGCGAAAAAGTTGGAGCCTGCATACAATGCGCAGATAGAAGTTGTTTCGTCGCTTTCCATGTAACTTGCGCTAGACAACATGGATTGTTGATGAGTAATCGGACTCATAATACGGATGAGCTGCTCAAGGCCTATTGCCAGAAACACTTACCAGTGAGTTTTACTGTCTCCTTCGTTCGTAATTATATCCCAATACGCGAAGGACTCTCAACACATGCCACCCCCGGGTTGTACATGCATTGACGAGCAGTACGACGCCCGAGGGTCTGACAATGAAGATGACCTGGGGTCCGAGTATACAGAAGACGACGATGAGGACGAGGTTGAGGTCACCCGACCCTCTCGGCCTCGAAAAAAATCTGCTCCACCTCACTGCCGAGCCACCGGACCAGTAACCACCAAATCTGCCAGAGCTCACACCAAATCTTATCGTCCCGGACCACCCATTGTCCCTCGCATGGTCGTCAACAAGATCGAAGAGTATGTCGCAAAAATATCAATACGAAAACGACGTCCGTTCTTAGAAAGAGTGTGTAGATATTGGAGTTTGAAACGGGAGGCTAGAAGAGGTGCTCCTTTACTCAAGAGGTTACATCTTGAAGTGAGCTCCACCACCCCCAACACTGCATATGGGCGAGCTGATGACCAGCCATGGACCGCTTCATCAGCTTCGCGTCAACAGTCCGAAGCTGACAAAGCTCGAAAGTTGAAGGTTAGCTGCGTTGAGATGCACTTAGGTAGCTGACCTTGCAGTTCTTACAGAAACTTCGTATGGATCTCGATACTGTACGCACTCTGTGTGAATCGGTCAGAAAGAGAGAAAAGGAGAAACTTCGACAGACCCAAGTTATTAAAGAGATCATTGATAGTTTCATCTTTCCCTTGTATGGGAAATTACGCATTACATTGGATAAGATTTCTGCGTGAGTACCTATGCCTCTGCACTTGTCCCCAGTATCCCTACCTCGTCTTCTTGGCTCATGTTTGTTACATCCCGAAAATCTTTCGCAATAGCGTAGGTTTCTGTATGGATGCCAAACTGACGGTCAGGATGGACAAAGGGGAATTATTTCTTCGGCCTGTCAATATCAACGAAGTGCCCGACTATGCCACAGTGGTGAAAGAACCTATGTGCTGGTTGGAGATTGATGATAGATTGGAGAAAAATACGTATCTAAACATCGCGGAATTTAAAGTAAGCTCCTACCTGGTTATACATGAGCTGACCCTATGTAGAGAGATATTTGTCTTGTTCTCGACAACGCAATGTTGTACAATAACCCCGATACACCTTTTCACAAAACAGCTAAACGAATCAAGAATAACGCTCAACCTCTTCTCGACGAACTGGATCATTTGACTTCTCATTCCGTAAATATCTCTCAGCAATCTTCCAATGAACCTCAATCCTATTCGACTGTGGGAGACCTGGAGCCTTCCGAAATGCTTCTTCGATGTCTACTAGAACAATCGAAAGACGACGCAGGTCCTGATATCCTCGGATCGATATTTGGTTTCGCATTAGAAAAACCAAAACTTCCCACTCCGCAACTTCCGTCAAAAACCAAGATTCCTAAGAAAGTTCTGACCGCAGCTGAACGAAAAGCGAAATGGGAAGAAAGAGAGGCGAAACATAAAGAGATGAAAGAGAGATTAGGGAGAAGTACAAGAGCTGCTGAAGCTGCCGAAAAGGCTTTATACGAACAGGTGGGATATGTACCTTCGTCTGATCATGTGGACCCGGAATCACTCACAACTTCGAATCGTCGACGTAGTGGAAGAGTAAAGCTTGTAGAGATTACGGAAGATCAACAGTCGGTTCCGAGTGGTGAAGGTCATTCGGGAGATATGGTCGTACGCGGTCAAAAGGGTAAACAAGGCAAAGGTAAGAAAAAGGATGTTGAAAGTGGTGAGGTGGACAAGGAAGATGATAAAGATGTTGAGGGAGGTGAAGGGGATGTGGAAGATGTCAAACCTCAGCATAAAAATCAACGTGGAGTAGCGGGTATAGAGACGTTTGCTATCTTGAGTGATAAAGAACGTAGGAAGAGAGAAAGAGAGTTGGAATTGGTAACGGATCAAGTGGACTCTCAGGATTTGTTCAAGAGGTTCAATATTGGTTGGGTGTTGCCGGAAGGATCGAAGAGGAGGAGGTCGGAGAGGGTAGAGATCGATGTGAAGACGCCCAGCACGGGGAAGAGTAAGTCACTTTCATGTTACCTTCAATTTCCGCCATCCACCAGTTCCTACACTTGTCCCTCTCGTTGACCCTCCTATCTCTCACGTGTTGGCTTACCAATCCCTTCTCCTCAACTACGATCTTCAGCGCAATTGTGTGTTACACCACCTTTCACTTATGACAATGTGGAAATGCTCACAAACAGGTCTCAAACCCACATCTCGATCGGATCTCAAAGAAACCCCAGTCTCCATCTCCAGACTCAACTCTGGTAGTCTTTCACCTCTTCCTCAAACCCCCGATGCTCCTCAGGATCAGGCAGAGAAGTCAAGTACGTCAAGAAAACGTAAAGCGCCAGAAAACGTATCTGCGTCAAGAACAAGGAAGAAGTCTAAGTTTGAACCTGATGTAAAAACGGTTTCTACACCTCGTACGAATAAGAGGAAGCCAGTAGAGGAGGAAGAAGGTGAGGAAGAGGTCGATATCGACGAGGAGGGTGAGGAAGTGAATACTGATGAAGATGAAGAAATTGAAGAAGAGGGAAGTGTACAAGATACAACTCCAGGACCAATGTCGAAGTCTAGATCAGGAAAGAAGAAAGGGGATGAGATGGATGATGAAAAGTATCCTAATGGGACTTTGGTATGGGCCAAAAGTGAGTATATTTCTCAAGTCTATCAAGTCCTGTTCACTTGGTGTGGATTTTTCATATCACTTGATTTAGATACTTCGTATCACTTGATCTGTATACTTCGTATCACTTGATCTGTATACTTCGTATCACTTGATCTAGATACTTGATGTCACTTGATCTAGATACTTGATATCACTTGATCTGCGATTGTCAATATCACTTGATCTGGATTTTTCATATCACTTGTTCTAGATACTTGATATCACTTGACCTGAAATATCCACCTATGACAAGGAAAAGAGTCTTGGTGACAATACTCGTACTCTGATTAACCTACAGCTTTCTCTTACCCTTACTTCCCGGCTGAAATCTTGAACCCAAGTATGAACGTCAATGAAATCCCGAGGTCGGTGATGAATAAAAAACCGTCCAATAGAAAAACTTGGTTGGTGAGGTTTTACGATCCCAGTAATAGTTTCGCTTGGATAGGTGAAGATAGGTTAGATTTACTTGGAGAATCTGATGGTGAGTTTGGTGTTTTATTATTACTCTCTTATTCGCATCTCTGTGATCGAGGTGTGCCCCACTTCTAATGATCTACGGTCTTAGCGCCTTCACCTCAGCTGTTACATTGGTACACCAGCCACTTCAACCTTTCCCGTACCTCCACCATACTTGAATCATTGGTATACGCAATACCCGATTCCTTCTCTTCTCTCGAATACCCGATGTTCACTCATCTCATCTATCTCTCACGAACCTACTGGTTGTCAGGCGTCAGTAAGCAGAGATTTGCATGTATTTGTTGCTTGAATTTCCACCCACCCCCACTTTACTGTCTTGTATGTGAGATACGAATGCTGATAATGTAGAAATCGACGAAATGTATAATGCAGTGGGTATCTTGCTTCCCATCACTTGCTTCACCCGCCTCCTTCATACTTCATCAGCCCTTGTCAGTCATGCGTATGGTTCGTGTCCTCAACTCTGCCCGTGTCTCTTCAGACAACGTAATTGATGCCCTCGAAGACAATGTCCTCACAGGCGGAGACTCAAACTGACCATCAGGGAAAAGAAAGAAAAGGTGGGAAATCATTCAAGACGAATCATATTCGACAAGGTGTACGAAAGGCGTACAAGTGAGTTCATCTCCTCGTTCATGTCGTACTCCACTCCCTACACCACAAATCTGAGCAAAGTCGGTCACACTGTTGTCGTCTGTCCCTGTTCTTCCCCGTCTTTATGGATAAAGTCGGCCGGACTGTCATGTGGGAAGTATGACATTTGTCTATCCAGCCACTCTATCCTTTTTGACTCTAGACCTCACCTGTAAAATCAGCTCTCTGAACGCCTCTTTTTGCTCAGGGGAGTAGATGAATTGGAGTGAGAAAGACTGACATGTAGGATCGCATTGAGTCAACGCGAGGTGGAATAGGGATTATGCATCTTGTTCAACGTTCCACCCAAGTCATCTGGCTCAATGATCATATGACAAATGCAGCTCTCTTTATGATTTACGTTGTACCCACATCATGGGCCTGCCGCATGCTCTGACCTTGTGTTTGCTGGCTGTTCATCGTCAACTATTGTAGGCCTAGTGCTATCTACCTTGCATATATCGAAGAGGGTGGAAGCGGGAAAATGCGGGGCTCCGGGTCATATCCCACCTGAATTTTACTCAATTTTCCTCGTTCAACTAACTTCACTCTTCTCTGATCTCTGACCAACTCCACTTCTTTGATACCTTCTTTGGCGAATTGACGACATGATGGCGGTGAGTCCTCCACCTCTTTTCCCTCTCACGTGTATCTTATACTCTGGGATATGACAGATGATCATGATAGAGAGGGATCTTGGAGACAAATGAAGGTAAAAAAAAAGAGTACAAGCTGATACTTTCAGACATACATCTCACCTGAAGAACAAGATCCATTGGATTTAGGTTGGATGAGAGAAGCTTTAACAATGGTATGTCTTTTATTTCTTCTACTCCATCCAAATGAGAACCTTATCTCATCATTTTAGGCGGAAGAAGCTTTGGCACATGACGAAGTTCCTGTTGGATGTGTTTTCGTTAAAGATGGTAAAGCTATTGCTAGAGCTAGGAACAGGACTAATGAATGGCGTAATGTCAGTTGTTTCTTCTTCTTCGTCTCATCTTTTCTTCTACCCTTTACTCCCTCCGCATCTTTCTCCTTCCCGACTTTCTCCCCCGGTCTTCCTCTCCACTATCCTATGTTATATACGACAGCTGGCTAGCTTCCAGGATGCCTTTGAAAGGGATACAACTTCCCCATATCATCCACCCCTTCCGATATAGATAATGTACCCAGCGTGAAAACCTCACTAATCATAGGCAACACTACACGCGGAATTGGAAGCTATAGATCATTTACTCCCCCATCATCCAGCTCCATTGAATAGTATAACACTTTACGTTACCGTCGAACCTTGTGTCATGTGCGCTTCAGCTTTGAGACAGATTGGTATTGGGAGAGTCTTGTATGGTTGTGGTAATGAGAGGTTTGGAGGATGTGGGAGTTTGTTGGATATACATTCAACGTGAGTGGATTGAGGTTTTATTATCATACATCTTTTCTTCTTTTTCTTGTCATGATTCACCTCCTTTCCATCCTTATTGTCCATTACTGCGCTTAAGGTTTGATTACGGTCTATCGCTAATTCTACCTTTTGGTCATCCCTCTCTAATTGCTTTTCCTTCCTGTTCCCACTTTCTTTCCTGTCCCCACCTTCCCCCCCTGTTCCACCTTCCCTCTTGTCCACACTTTTCCCCCTGTCTATATACCCTCCCCCTCATGTGTTATGCTCTTTTGCATGGGCCTCGCTACGACCGGCCCAACCCATCTCCTGGCGTCTTCCCGATGACCAGTTTAAAGTCAAACCAGACGAGGCTTGCCTAACGTCCCAGACCACACCTCCCCACCGACCCACCTTTCGTAGCTCAAGGAGGATACTATCGCGAAGAAGCTATCATGTTACTTCGTCGATTTTACATGTCTGAGAATTCGAAGGGTAAGTTTACTCCCTTCTTCATCTTATGTTCCACTCTTCAAGTCTCACCCCTTGATAATTATTCCCTACCTGATTCTACAATAGCTTCTATTCTACAACTTCCCCTTCTCCATCCAGCCTCCTGCCGACTCACAACCCCACCCGAGCTGTCTTTCTTGCTCTACCCCACTATATCGGGCCCAAACCCCACTTGAGTTCCCTGCCCTTGCCCCACCCTCCGGTCTAATTGCGTTTCTACCTACACGAGGCATTATATCCATCCTCATCTGTGTTCAGACATGTTACTCGACATCACATATCCGTGACCACCTTCTCACTCACAGCCCCCCAACCAAAAAAGAAAACCACAAGGGTTCTCAAAACCAACATCCCTCCTCCTCCCCCTTCCCGTCCTTCCTCAGCTCTGAAAAATGTCCAATCGACTCCATCCTCCGCGTCTGCTCCATCCACCACGTCTACTCTCACGCCCGATTCTGATCCGGGGGAGAAATATAATGAATCGAGTGAAGGTAGCACAACAGCCGGTCGAGGTAGACAGGGATTACCGATCGGTTCGACTTTAGTAGCTACTCCTAGAAATATGACTCCATCTAGATGATAGTGTCACAATGCTTGTTATGCATGTAATGTGCAATGTATATCATTTTCTACGGTTCAAAATGCCAAGATGATCAATCTAGGATATAAATGTGTGATAGGTTACAACCAGGTAGAAATACAGTGGGAATATTCTGAAGCAATAATAATCAAGCATGTAGGAAAGTGACCAGCTGTCATATTAGTGAATTTCTGATCTGTAAAGTGATGAAGAAGGAGAGAAGACGTACATGATCTTTCCATTTATTCAATATTTCATTCAATTCAACTCTACGTAGTCCCGTCCGATAAGAAATCTCCTCGAATGTCGTCACTCCGTCAAAGTATTGTACGCATCTGGGTTGTTCAGTTCGGGCTCGTGGAGGTTCAATCCTGAGCGGTCCTCGGTGTAAGGTGCATGGCACAGTGATTTTCTATCCGACAGGAAATTCCAGGAGAATATCCATTAGAGATTCTTTGATGTAAAGACATGCTAAAATCGACCCTCGTGTCCTGAATTGTCTTTGACAATCTGGTATACAAACATGAGGAAGATCAGCTGTCCAAAAGACAGAGAGCAGGAGATGGCAGAGAGGAGAAACGTAGAGATC
This sequence comes from Tremella mesenterica DSM 1558, assembly GCF_000271645.1. Classification (NCBI taxonomy): domain Eukaryota; kingdom Fungi; phylum Basidiomycota; class Tremellomycetes; order Tremellales; family Tremellaceae; genus Tremella; species Tremella mesenterica. Next base: position 410,305 of record NW_006711241.1, on the reverse strand, counting down.
AAGGAAATTATACTGAGAGGTTCGAATCGAGTGAACGAGGGTGAAAACAAAACACGAAGATTGAAAAACACACTACGAGAGATGAAAAGAACTTGAACATCGATTGTACAAATAACCCGGTGTACTTTGTCACATGGACTGTCGAAGGATCAAAAGAAAGGAAATGGAACGAGAAAGAGATCTAGAATGAGATTGAGAATGAAACAGAAGAGAAGGAAGGACAACTTACAAATCAAATTTACTAGCCAACAATTCATCTGCTTTTTCCCTTATAACCCTCAACCATCTAGCTTCTTCTTTTTGAGCACGAGCTGGTCTGAATATAAAAGTAGGTTGGAAATTTGGGAAATCTTTTGGATCAGGATCATTTTGATCTATATTGAATATCATCTTCATTTCCATTCCTATCCCCACGCCAGTGTCTTCCGCTGCATCGGAATCTATCTCTAATTCCGGGTCGAACGTATCTGGTAAGTCCGGTGGTGGTTGTTGAAGTTGAGATAATCTTGTCATTGGGCTTGTCATGTGAGAAGTTTCGAGCGAAGGTTGAGATGGTTCAATCATGAGATTCTTATGAGTTTCAAGTACGTTTGAAGTGGAGATTGGTAGGTATGTTGATTCATGTGATGTGAAAGTGTTGTTGTTTTGAGATAGAGATGATGGGTGATGATTGTTGATAGTATTTGGAGGTGGGACGGTGACTAATGATTCCATTGGGTTTCTCTGGATAGCTTTCGGAGTGATCAAATCTTCCATATATTCTTCTCTCTCCTCTATTCCCCTATGTTCATTCTCTCCATTCTCTTCATCTCTCTTTTCCGCACGATCTTTCTCACTTTGTTGATCAACATCTTCCTTCCCCTTCTCAGCCAGATTCTCACTCGGTACTGACTCGTCGGCTGCCTGAGCCGTGGTTTTATCAACCGGATGAGGTGTCTCAGAAACCCGTCGTGACTCTCTCAATTGCGTTAACCGAATTCGCTCCACCCATCGAGCTCGCCGACGATACCACAACCTTTTCCAAGCTTCCAATTTCACTTCAGGGGTAGCTACTATTCTCGCACGCGTATGAAGCTGAACTACCAAATCATGTGCCAATAGCCAAACAAGAGCACGAAGGTATTCCGGACGGGCGGGACGGGTCATGGGGATGATATCGCGGAAGGGACCAGGTGAGGAGGATAAGAGAGAGAGGAGATAAGGGAGAGAAGGTAGAGTAGGGAAGAGACGTGAGAACTGAGTTGTGTAATCTGATATAGAGAGGCTAGTGGTGAGCAATTGAGACGGTGTATTGCAAGGATCATAGTGTCTGGGAAGAGAAGTCGGAAGATGGGAGTACTAAACTGAGACGAGTACGAGAATACGTGTATTGATGAACGATGAGAAGGGGATGAGAGAGAAGGGGTTCTTGATGATAGAGAGTGAAGTATATACGTACAGATGTTCTTGAATAGAAGTTGGAATCACAATACTTCTAAGATGTATATTCACAACATCTATCAAAACGGCTTTTTTGTTCTGTACCAACTCTCTAGCTAAGGGTACTACGATGGCGTCGAGGTCGCATCGGAGTATATGGGCTATATCAGCAAGGCTGATTGTCAGATCTCTCATGAATCAATGTGATTTCACGGGTGAATGAGACAAAAGGCTGAACACCGCATATGGATGTAAAATGTCAGGCGACGAATGTATGATATGGTCAATATCACAGTGCAATGGGAAATAACAGAGAGATCTGAAGGAGCAACCGAAATTTATGAAAGTGGAGGACTGGGGAGGGAACATTGAAAAAGTGTGAGTGTTAACTCACGGTTTAGTAACATCACAAGCATCGATAAAAGCTTTCATCAATTGAGCTTCACCTAAATCGCTCATCCAACTCCATTCCGTACCCAAAGATTCTCTTCCCCCTACATCTCTTTCCTGTATTCCACCAATCAACTCTCCTAGTATCTTATCTGACCTCTTAACATCATCATCCAATAACAACAAAGTTTGCCATGGTTCGACCCTAACTTTCCTTCTTCTTTTCACATGTGTCTCTCCCCATGCATCTTCCCAAGTATCTTCTTCTTCCTCATCATCATCCTCAAATTCCTCACTATCCACATCGGAGTTTTTGAGATCTGATCGAGGATAAGAATACGATTGATCGGTTTCCTCTTGATCATCAAGACGAGGAGATATAATCATACTCAAAGGAATATCAGCGACATGGACACGGATGATATTTGGGAAATAAGAGTACAGAGGGGTAGTAGGTTTATGACGAAGTTGATGAAGTTCGTAGAAAAGAGAATTCAAAGCACGATTTAGAGAGAAATTTTCTTGAAATATTCGAATGGCTTCGTGAATACTTTGATTCTCCATGACTAATCTATCCCTCATTTTACTCATCTCATAAGTTTCTTTAGCAACCCAATTCTCTCTCACTTGTAGAGCAAAAGCAGCTCCTGTCCATTTCCTAATCACCTCCCGATAGACCTCCTCAAATATGATAGACGAAGCGACTCCATCTTCGTAGTATTGACCTGATTTGGGATCAGGTTTGTCGAGAATTAGGACGAGGTTAAACATGTGTAATTGAGGGATCGTCTCTTCAGTGTCGTCTTTTCCTTCTCCATCACCTGCCTTCTTTCCATCCTTGTCATCTCCATAAGTCCCCTGCTTGTTTTGATCCTTAGCATATGTCTTCTGCCTGTTTTCCAGCGTCCCGCTCTCTTTGTCATCGCTTCCTATATTGGTATCTGTGAGAAGTGTGTGTTGCGATGCGTGTTGCGTATTCCATCCTGGTTTCTCAGGAGAATCCCCCTCCGTCTCTCTCGTTTCCACGACAGTTCCCAAACCTGTCCCACCACCTCTACCTCTTCTACCCCTTTCCGGTTCTTCCTCTTCTTCCGGATATGCCCATCTTCCGTCCTTTCCCGGACAAACAGGATGTCCAATGAGGACAACCTCATCGATACAAATTTCGAATTTCCTATGACAAGCTGATCTTGGAGGAGCGAGTAAATCACCTAAAAACTCTAATGAATAACCCATTGCGCTTGACCATTGTTCTTCCACATAAACCTCTATATGATCTTTATCCTTTTCCTTTTCTCTTACTTTCTCCTTCTCCTTTTCCACAGATTCTCTTCTATCTCTCCCATTTGTTTTCTCTACTGATTCTCTACGTCCAGTGATTTCATGACCGTTATTCAACGAAGAACCAGCATTGCTTCTTCTTTGAGTAGACCAAGGAAGGTTCATTTCTCTATCGGTTGAGCTAGAAGTTGAACCATCACTACTACTTCCCTCCTCACTGGCAGAAGTATATTCTCTTCCTTGTCGTGTGACAGATCCATTGCTACTTCCAGCCGTATGACCTCTCGGATCCACATAATATCTGGATCCTTTCTTTCTTGAGGTAGACGGTTGAGGGTGAGATTTCGAAGCGGAATGAGTGATAGATGCTGAACCTTTGGAAGATCTCGTAGCTCCCGTTCTAGAAGACAGACCAGGGAGAGCAAGACGACGTTTAGGAGCTGTGATGGCGTCCGTAGCGGTATACGTCTCGGTGGGGTAAATAGGTTGACGAAGTCTTTCGAGAGGTGAAGATGGGTCAGGTGGGTATCGCCAGACGTTTGTACCTCGTGAAGAGACGGTGACGAAGAGAACACCTAGGATATGTTCGGCCATGGTTCATGTTTGTGGTGGTTGAATTCGGATGTAGCGATTATGTATTCTTCTTGATATCTTGCTTGAGCTCAACCTCAATGTTGCAATGTTCGTCTTCCACTTTCAACGCCGGGAAAGAGACGAAGTGAAGAGACAATTGTGGGAATGATAGGCACGCGAAACCGTTGGTTAGGAAGATTATTCAGATTAAGTAAAGCAAACTAAACCAAGACAGGACTCAGCAGTCTGATTTCTTATCGATCAGGAAAAGTTAAGTAATTAATACTAATCCTCGTCTACCACGTGACCCATCCTTCTCCTTGCTCTCCGCGATCACGCAACATCTTCTGTATGGACATAAGGACCAGTTAGTACCTACCTACAACCACGACATAGACTTCAACATCAATATGGTCCTCCTTGATCTTGCCATACCTCTGCCACCATTACAACCCAACAACACTCTCTCCTTTTATCCCTATCCCTCTCATTCCCACTCTCACGTCCCAGGCCCTTCCACACCCTCTCGACCCAATCCCATCCGTGGCCCCCTTCCTTCTGCATTACCTACCTCTACTCCCAATGTCCCTAAAACTCCCATGGCCGGACTGTCGATGGCGTCGAACCATGAAGAAGATGGAGGGAGGTCCCAATCACGAGAGCAAGAACAGAGGATAGATCATCAAGCTTTGTTACGAGCTTTAACAGGAAAGAGACCGGCAGGAATGGAAGTGAGTAAAGTGTCCGAGTCTTTGGAAGAGGAAGAAGGTGTATTTGAGGATTATCGAGTAGGTTTTCATTCTTTCTTTTTCATCTCCTGAGGACATCATACGACTATCTCAGCAGCGCGCTAACACACAGCATTCTATCAACATGTTCGGAAATCGTTTTCTCCTACCATACGGTCTACGTCTCACTCAGATGGAGATGGATGCACAACCTGTAAGTTACTCATTTCCTCGAGGGTCATTGAGGCCCATTCATCATTGAAATCACAACACCCACCCCTTTTACTGTCTCTTAAACGCCGCGGGTATAAGGAATCTTCCATTTCCAATACCATCACAGACCTCTTAGAAAGATCAATATCAAAGGGACAAACTCTTCTCTGAAGTTTAGAGCCCAGAACCGAGCGAACCGGATCAAGATCGTCGACAAGAAGACGGAGCTGTACCTTCCGCCCCTCGGACAGGACGGACCGATGTAGGAATACAAGGAGAGGTAATGGATGGAATAGAGGAAGGGGTTGAAGAGGTAGAAGGGGATGAAGAAGTTGATTTGGATGCTAGTGTGGAAGATATGGATGATGGTATGATGGATGGTTAAGGAAAGTTTATGTCAGTTATTCATATTTACTCGTTATGACGTTCAATCTCTTGTCTCCCTTCCACGCTTATCTTTAGAATTTGCTCCTACACTTTTGGAATGGGATTGTCTTCGTATTGGTCATTCGGGTGAACGGATACTGATAACCTCCTCTCTTCACCATCCGCAGTTGGCTTGACACTTCTTGCGACTGATGGGCATAATACGTCAACATGACATGCAATGCATCGACTAAAATTCCCCTTTCCAACTTCTGTCTTCTCCATTCAATCCTCCTCCCCTACTCTTCTTCGGAATCAAATATCACTGACCCTACTAATGAGAACATCGAAAGAATCACTCTATGCGACACCCGTGGATGCCTGTCCGTTGGCTTTTTGATCCAGCGCGATGTTATTGTTCAACTTGGTAGTCTCCGCTGCGATATCCGAAGTTTCGTCGCTTCCCTGCGCCTGTTTGATTTGGAGACCTTGGATTTCACCGGTCAACTTGAGGACCCTGGAGGTGAGCGTGATTTCTATTGACATGTTTCCGTGATGGTTACCCTTCCTTCCGTCCAGGGCTTTTACATGTGAAGATGGAGATAAGGGCGGCCATGACAAGGAGTTCAGTGGGGGCGTCAAGACTATGAGAAAGAGATGCTGGATGAGATATGTGGGGAGGATGGGAAGAGACGGCATTGAAGGGATGGTAGTGAAGATATCAGGTAACACGAAGATAGTTGAGATGAAGGTACGAGAAAACACTCACTTGTTCTTGATTTTTCCATTTTGCAATGCGGTAGCTGCGGCTCCTGAAGCAGCTTCAATAGCGGGGTTGAACAGATCAGTCTCTGCACTTTCCGCGGCCTATTTGTCAGTCCCTTTTTTTTCTTCGCTTCCTTCCCCCCTCTCCTCACTCCCATCCCACTATCTATCTCATCCACAACTCATACCGTCTCCCTCACAGCTTCGAACTGATGAGATCCCCCGCTCGGGTTAACAGTTCACAAGCCTTCTTCGTGAATTGACGAGTGAACATGGGACAAAAAGAAATGAAAGATACGAAAATGGTTCAATGAAAGGAGAGTAAAAAGGAAGCTCAAAAAAGTTTTGCTGACCTCACGAAGATTTTGTAAATTGGTAAGAGAATCTTTCGATACTGTCGAAAGGTCACAATCACCAAAAGGATCCACAAACACAGCGTTAGCTTGTGCTTGGGCGTCTCCTGCCGTCCCATCGGATATTTGTATATCTCTAATTATCAGTTGACATCTATTTGAATTTCAAAATGTAACCTCTCAACTGAATCAATTTCTCTCATCAGAACCTTCCCCACACGGTCCATCAGGCAAGATGTGAATACGATTGGGACAGATCTGGGTTCCATCTCGAAATCACTCAGTGTGACACGGACATCATCCAACACCTGGAAAACCTTCTGACGGAGAACACACGTACGTAACTTAGATGAGGAAAGGGGTTGGTGAAGATTGATAAAATGAAGGATGTTGTCATGTGAAAACTTACGCATAATTGGTAGGAGGGAAATCAGTACATGTCGTACCTGTAGCTCTTTTCAATGGTGTAGCAGAAACCAATAAAAGAAGTGGTAGGAGAGATAAGAGGTTATGTACGAGCATATTGGACCGGCCTTTGAAGATGTTCAAAAAAGAAAAAAAGAGTTGAATAGTTAAAAAGGTGAGTGTCGAAAGTTTACAGTCGAGATGTCAAAAGTTAGAACGTCGATAGGAGATGAAAGAAGAAGTGCGAAAGAAGGATAATTGAAGGTGATACCTACCAGAGGTTACACAAGTTCTTGAAAAGAAAGTTAAAAGTGGAAAAGTGGATGTAGACTGAATCTCATGGTTGATCATTATATATCTTTCTGCCCCATGTCCAATCTCCAATCTCCAACGTCTGATGTCCGGAGCGTGATATAGAATGTACAGGTCAGATAAAAAGGAGTAAGAGTCTCCAAGTGATAAAAGGATTGACGTCGTCAAGATCAGATATGATTAGTTGAAATCAAGGGGGTTTCAGAATAAGGATTGAGTAGGGTTGAGTTGTTTCCTTGGAAGTCACCTCGGAAACGATGATTGATAGCGATCAGAGTTACTTAGTTGTGGTTGATTGTTATTCCCATTGGTGTGTTTGTAGTTCGTCACTAAGAGAGATCAGGAACGGAGGGAGGGGTGGTGAGTTGTAAGAGATGAGAGATGTGATGGACAGGGGAAAGTGGAAAAGGGGAAAGGGGGGATTGACCCCGGTTTTTTCGGGATGGTAACTTGGTTACTCATGTCGTGTTGATAAGGTTTCAACTCTGATCTCGGGAGGCTTGAGGTTGAAACGACAGGTTAGGAGAGAAAAGGAATGTAAGGAGGGTCGTCAAGCACTTTCACTCCCTGGGATTGAATTACGAATGTCAAGCAAGACACACGGAGGATATTTCGGTCCGTGCGGATTTCCCCTGATGCATCGGCTGTACTTGATGAATAGTGTGGGTGTGGACGGTGTGGACGGTGTGGATGATGCAGATGAAGGTAAGATGAAGTATGCATCTTTTTTCAACCGGCCGGTGATCATCTAATCCCTGCATGTTGTCGGAATGCAACACTTGTCCAAGTCGTTTCTTGATGTATCAGAGATTCCTTCCCAGTGGAATTTGGTATATCTGGATCATCCGTCGGTTCATGTCCGTGGGAAGGTCTATTGTCAGTAATTACGAATGAACATGTCAAAAGTAACCGCAAAAGAACATGTCCGGTCCATAAAAACATTATTCACGCCCATAGCACCTCTAAAAACGAGTCAGTACCAGGGGGAGGAACGAGGTGTGTGAGAAGAGGAGAGCAGTGGAACACGTCCAAGCGACCAGAAGCGACGGAGGGAGACTTTGTCAGCTTTCATGCGGTGATGATGATGATCAAGTAGGAACAGAAGGAAAATCGAGCATGACGATAGGGAGAGAGATCGCTAAATAGAGCAGTATGCTATGAGACATGGTTGAATGGACTCACGCCGATGGCGCACCGAAAATCTTCAATCCCCTCACATGCGTATCTTTCCCATTCAGATGATTAGCAAGGACTAGGATACGTAAATGATGACAAGGTATTGGAGGTCTGAAATTCAGCTTTGGTGATAGCGACATATACGCAGCTGTAAGAGATATACGCATTTCTCTCTCAGTCGTATGCACAGATGAACTGTTGTCTGTGGGGAAAGGCAGGGGGGGGTTATCATAGTGTAGGATGTAGGATATTGGTTGAGAAGGGGTACATGGAGAGACGTGAACTGTAAATGGACGAATCACTCACCCTTCAATCATTTGTCCTTCAGGTGAAGAATCATGTGGTCGAAGAGGTATCAAAAGCCATCCGTCTGGTTTAAAGAATTCTTTAAACATCACCTGGGATCAGGAGGATGTATCAAAGATAGAAAAATGATATACCTCTTGTAAATCATGTAGACCTGTACCGGCTCGTATGGAAAGTTTGGAAGGGGTGTATGAGTCGTCTCGTGGGTGAGATGTATGAAGTGCAATGGACTGAGGGTCAGTTGATCTTCGGATTTGGCTTGGAAGGAGTATTAGAAGCGTGGGTGAGCAGTGAGGTGGGGTAGAAGGGATGAGTGCTCGTACAAGCACCAGGTTTCCTTACTGAAGGGAAAGCAAAAAGTGATGGTCAGGAAGTAATGTTGAGAGATTGATGGTCTGGGGTTGGATATGAGAGATAAGTTGGAGGGAAGAGAGGAAGACCAGAGTGAGATGACTAACAGATATGAAGACCCGTTTTGGGAAAGCAAGATCGATAGTGTGTGGTTGTGGACCTTCTGATCTGGTCATGAGCTAAACATTCGTCTACATGTAAAAATTCCCAGGATCGACCGACGGTAAGTTGAGAAAAGTGAGATTCCGCCAGCCCGCCAGATAAAGATCACACTGTGAGATACGACATAGCTACCGACCACGATAATCTCCAGAGCTCTAGCCAGAGCGAAGCATAGAAGTGTATTATACCATCGACATACACCAGGTAGAGATGATTAGAGGAAACAGCATGAACCTGTGTGATTGAGGGGCGAGGAACTAACTTTCAGAGCGGGGAGGGGGGGGGCAGAGGAGAAACAACGACGCAAGAAGCAGTACATGTAGCCAAGGTTGAAAGACGGATGATTAGATAGATTGATAAACAGAGGGGGAAGGACAGATAGGGACAGAGAGGGAGACCCTGTACCCACTGCCAAAAAGTATTCTCATTACCATCTTGTAAATTCTCCACCCCAAACCCATACTTGTGTGAACTGACGGACCAAGTAGCCAAATGACCTAATTCAGGTCTATCAACTATAAGTGAGTGATCAATTTTTCAAAAGGTTCCCTCAATGTCCTTTTAACATCTTATAATGGTAGATAAAACCCGAAAGTTACTACTTCGAATTAAGAGCGAATCACATTGTCTTCAGGGTGACATGAGGATGGAGATAATCTTGAATATGATAGTAATCCCTCGTTCAGTACTTTGAACGAAGTGGAAGTCATGCAGAGGTGATAAGATCGTTCCGAGTCTAACATGACTTTATTTGATTACGAGATATGAACGATGTATTTGAATCGAACATTGAATATGGAAAGATGGAGGGTACTTCCATGAGATTTGTATAAAGAAGAGAGGAAGATGGAACATTGGTAGTACGAAATAACATGACGATGACAAGGGTATGATGGAATCATAAAACAGGAGTAGGCGTAAGTAGATTCTTCAGAGTATGACAAATATGAAGAGAGAAGAGATTATTAGGGAAGAAGAAAGAAAGATGGAGAAAGACTAACGATCAATTTCAAACATACCCATTCCTTCATCTTCAGAATTTACATCTTGTTCTTCTGCCATCCTACGATACCACAGCTACCGAACAGACGAGCGCAAACCTCGGTGGTCGGTGGAAATGACTATTTTTATGGAACAACCTGATGTTATCTGCCTCTTCTCCCGATCTCACTCGACGATCGACGTGTTGTTACTCTGCCGTCTTACTGATTCTCATGAGGTTTTCACCACTGGAAAGATGTTTGATTTGTTAAAAGGGTAACTTTATAGTAGATGTCAAAAGTCGAAAGTTGATGTTGAAAGTTGGTAAGTAAGCTTAGGGGAAAGACGCGACTGATTTGATACTCTCACCTCGTCTCTTTGACTCTTCCCCACTCAACCTTACTTGTAAGTACCACATACCACATACCGTGTAGCATGCAGCACGTAATGGATCAATGGATCGCCTGGCAGAACATATGAGTAAAGTATATGTAACATGTAGCATGCAACTTGCAACTACTTGAAGTCGAAGCGGACAACTGAGAGTTAAAGTGGAGAAACACCACAGCTGGTTAGAAATCCTTTCATTCTTCATACCGCATGTCATATCCCAAAATCAAAAGTATAATCCTACACAAGAAATAAATAAAGTCAAAAGAAAAATCGTATCGTTTCCGTGATTCCCATCGTAACTTTTTCAACCTAATTTCAGATCCCAACAGATTCCCGAGTGAAACCTCTAACGCCGTCCTCGTCGAACTGATTCCTCACCCCACCTGGCTACCTGTACCCTCATAAACGTAACAGCGAGTTTTACCCTCCTATCAGATACTCGTACATCTAAGACGAGCTGTATCGACATCCATGACTGAGTTCTATATCCCCACCCAAACCTGACCTCCATGTTGACATTCAAGCAAAACTCAACCATCCACCACCACTTACGAGTGAGAGACAGCTATGGCCTGACCAACGTGAAAACTCGTGACTGACATAAACCTCACGCCCCACGTCTAAGGCCTCCCAGCCCATTCCCCACTCAACTGCACTATCTGTTGTACTTCAGCAGTACAATACTGTCTCTCGCTAGAAGTTCTAGTAGTCCATGATTTCTGACCACGTAGTACGACCGCCTATCCATCAGCGATCATCCCGAGTAAGAGTGATTCAACAGGTGAGTTTGTCTATCCACAAGGTCGACTAATAGTTGATGAGGAAGCATCTCTCTATCACCATCTCCATGCTCATGTCTCATGATACTCGTCAATGAAGTTTACTCGATGCCAGTGGGATGACTCGTCGATTAAGGGTTTCATCCCTTACGGTTCTCATGAGGCAGTTGATGACTATCATGACGGTTATGCCTTTTCAGATCGTCATGCGATGAATTGATGGATAGGGAAGGGGAAAAGTAAGAGGGAAAAGCAAAAGCAAGAAGGAAAAGCAAGACGGAAAAGTAACAGGGAAAAGTAAGGGGGGAAAGTAAAGGGGGGAAATAACGGGAAAAAGCGAGAGGGAAAAGTAATACGGGCAAGCAAGACGGAAAGTAAGAAGGAAAGTAAAAGGGAAAAGTTAGAAGGAAAAAGCAAAATTCAACTCACCTGTTGAGCAGCATAATTCCTATGATCTCTCTCAAACATCTCTTTATGTTCTTCTAAACCATCCAACAACATATCTAAATCTGATATGATAGCATCTAAACCTTTTGTTGCTAAAATAATTTGAATTTCTTTTTTCGAATGAGATTTTGTTGAATTTCCACTTGCATAACCTCCTATTCCTTCTCCTCTATAATTACCTCTTCCTCCTCCTCCTACTCCTGTTCCTACTCCCATTCCCATTCCACCAGAAGATGACATATGATCTCTTCCCATTCCACCAGAAGGAGACATATGATCTCGTCCCATTCCACCACTAGAAGGAGAAAGACGATTCTGTGAAACACTCAAACCTTCTTGAACAGTCTCAACTATCCTTCTTGTTTCTTTCAAAATCCTACTTGCATGAGAGAAATTTTTCCTACTGGCGATTAACAAAGCTCTTGTTATCATATCGCTTGTTAAAAGTTCCATTCTTCTTCTCACTATCATAGGATCTGGATTACCGTTTCCTCCAATTCCACTTCCATTTCCACCTCCACTTCCATTGACATTCCCACCTCCATTGACATTGACATTTCCGTTACCGATGGAATTGGAATTACCGATGATATTGGAACTACCGTTGATATTGGAATTACCCGTCGGACTGACTTGAATAGATTTACCAGTATCAATAGTCGAATTACCATTTATACTCCCATTGATGGAAGTACCATGTAGACTTGCATTGATATGACCAGGAGAAAAAGTCGTGGTTGAATGTCCATTAGAACTAGTAGGTTGGAAATTCGAAGAAAAGTTTGTACCTCGGAAAGGAACTAGAGCCAAAGTCAACAAAATAGGATGTGTTAACCTAGCTACAGATCTTCCTACAGCTGGATCTGAAAAAGAACAATCAACTTCAACAACTGGTACTTCGTCGATCATTTCTTCCGAATACATGTTTTCTCTTAAAGCGTTGGATTCTGATACGCTCAAAGTATCGATACCTAATCCTATAGTTGATATTCCTGATCCATGACCTATACCGACATGTGAGTTTGGAATACCGCTTATACCATGTGAGTTTGAGATACCGTTATTCGAAGAACCGGACATAGGATAAGGATTCGAAGAAGGATTTTGACCATGAGGTAACCCGGTAGGAATAGAATTTGGATTATGTTGATAATTGGAATTTGTCGAAATAGAACCACTTCTACCTGAAAAAGAAATCTTTTTCTTCATTCCTCCTCCACCATCCCCATAAATCCCATTCTCTTCATATTCTTCACCTGAAGATCTAGGTGAACCAGAATCTATCAAATCCAATTCAACCAAAATCTCTCTAATCTCACCAAATCTTAATTCTTTCAATTCAACATCAACTTCTTTCCCACTCGTACCTACAATAGCTTGTATAGCACCTGAAACTTTAACGACTTTGAAATCGTTTTCAGTACAATTCAAATGTAACTTCATATTGGTAATGGCCACACTCATCAAACCTCCTATGATCCCAGCTAATGTATCTCTTAAATCATACCATTCTTTTACGAATGTATAAGTACCGTTCGTATGATTTGAAATCATCCATAATGGTGATGGATCATGTGATTTTCCATATCCTAATGAATGTACTGGGACATTCGCAGCGTCTAATCTTGCTGCTACTAAATCCATTTGAGCACGTTTGATTATATCTGAAGTATCGGAAATCAAAATCATTCCTGTTATTGGGTTTTTGGTTTTACGTTGAAGTACGACGTCTAATGCTACGTTGACAGCAGTAACAACATCTTGTCTTTCTTCTCCACCTATAACAGCTTCGTATTCGTCTTCATCGATTTTACCATTACCTAATAATTCGATGAATCCATTCAAACGACGTCGAGATTCGGAGTAAGTAGGGTTTAAGAAAGGAGTTTTTCGTACGGTACCGTTTGAACCCATTTCGCAAGCTACCAAAGATAATCGATCACGGGATCCGAGAAGAGCGCAAATGAAAGATAATGATTGTCGCATGAGTTTCACTTTCAGAGGTGTGGCCGAAGAAGTTGGAGAAGGAAGAGATATGATAATGACTAGATCCAATGGTGTGTGGACAGGTGCGAGAGGTGGAATCGATGTCAAATCGATGGATTGTTCTGTTTTGGAGGATGGTGAAAAATTCGAGGTAGCAGGTGTGTTGGCGTATGAACCTACACTAGGAGATGTCAAGTCTCCAAAAGACATACCTAAACCACCAGAACTGTTGGTGGAAGGACTTCGAGGATTGCTACTTTGAGGTAAAGGAGCACCGTTCCCCATCAGTTTAGAAACTTTGCTTGCGGAATTACCGGCAGAGTTGGTAGGTCGTACTTCTTCCAATAAACGGTTCAAATTCCCTTTCCAAGTTTCGTGAGATCCTCTGTCTTTGAAAACGAGGATAAATGAATCCATACTTTCGTCCATCATGGTGATTGTCAAACTGAGTTCGTTGGACGTAGATGAATCAAGGATTTTCCTCACATGCTTCATATAAATCCTTCCCTTTAGTTTGAGAACACCTCGTCCTGACGCTCCAGTATCGTTGGATCGAACGGATGAGGAAGAAGAAAACAAACTCTTCAATCCGGATTTTCTCTCTTCCGACACACAAATGAGAGCATCTTGGAAGAGGTAGACGTGAAATTCACGGATCAATGGACCTTTTCGAACATACAGAAGGTCGAATAGTCTTAAAGTTCCCAGGGTGTCCAATCCGGAAGTGCGGTAATCCTGTACTCTGTTCTTCAAATCATTGATGACATGTCCGAAAGAACTAGGTGTGGCGGCAGATGTGACGGATCGAGCAGATGTTGGAGCCATGTCAGCAGGATGAGATGATGCTGATCGAGGAGAAGGAGGAAGTTGAGGCGAGAGTTGTGATTCGTTGGAACCCCCACGAACCATGTCGAGACGAGGTCGACCTTGATATCGACCTCGTTCACCCGCAGGAGGGACTTCGACGGTGATCATGGCAGTGATTGCCTGAGCACCTTTGCGAGATGGATTACGAGTTATGCTTGGATACTCGGAACGGATTGAGATAGACGGTACGACGACCTTTGAATCAGCGTTGGCGGCGCGGGAAGGAGCTTCGAGTGGGTCATCAGAGTTGGCATCGCGTGGACCGTGCGGTGAGAGGGGACCACGCCCGGAGCCGGACCTGATGGAGGGGGTGGAATGTGAATGAGGAATGGATGGTTTGGCACCACCTTGACCCATGAGGAGGGCCAGTTCTACGAGTCAGCCAAGATCACGCAATGTCATGTATTTTATGTGAACAATATCTGCAACAGCCGACCAGGTGAATACCATGAAGATGTCCAGGAGATCATGTGGAGTGGGCTGGATCACCAATAGACAGAAGGCAATTAGGGACGAGATATTTGGTGGCGAGTGTGTTACGGTGACAGAGGTCGAGCTGCCTCGCACGAGGCGAAATTGATGTGTGATAAACCAGGGACAATTAAACCCTTCGAAAAGAAGCACTGAACTCACTATTACTCCCCCGAGCTTTCCTATCTTCCTTATCCGCTATACGCATAGGTTGACGACACACGCCGCAAACGCCGAGGACCTTTTTGGATCCCTCAGGAGGGACGTCGCCGTAAACCGTGACGAAGCATTCCTTTGAGTCAGTCTCGATCGTCCTTCGCCTCTTTGCCGCGGTCTTCTACCTCTTTACCTCCTTGGGGATTCGGGAATGGTCTATATGACGAAAGCTTGAGCTCGGGCCACGTCAACGTGTCATGGATGGAGAGGAGAGCTTAAGAGAGATGATCAGGTATTTCTCTGATTTGAATGGGATGGATAATGATTAGAGAATGTCAAGACAGAGATGTCCACTGATTGAATATACACAAAGCATACTTTACAGGTGGCGACACCATGATTAGGTCAAGATCGTATCTTTTCAAAAATGGAGTGACTAAAGACGGAAACGTATGAATGCACTCACATGATGTAACGAATGTCCACATTCCGGTACAATAGGAGCTTTCTCTCCTGGTAACCTAAAAGTGAAACTCAAACTTTCCACGCAAACGGGACAAGTTTCCTCATCGACCTCTTCACTAGAAACTACTCTTTGAGCCATAGTAATCCCTTGATTCCTATACCCTTCAGCTAAATTCGGTTGAGAACGTGAATTGGACAAATTAGATCCTATCAATGTAACGTCGACACGTTTTTCGTTGGAAGGTGTGGATGGTCTCAAAACTACGTTTGCGAATGGATGAATATGTGGTTTTGATTTGAGTTTATTGGAATTTCCCGAATAGGTGGAATGAGTGGAAGAAATCGTTCCTGTTCTGTTTGATCTGGATTTTACTTGATTGTACAGGTTGATGTTTAAAGGTATTAAAGTTGAAGAAGAAGAAGAATGAAATTGAGAATGAGAATGAGAGTGAGATTGATCAGCCGGAAGAGTGATTTGACTAGTCGTGTGGTAGTTGATTGACCCCCTTTGAGAAGGATCGTTATCAAAGTCAAGTTGATCCCTTTGTATCCTTTCTCTTTTCTCCCCTCCTTCTCTATTCCCTCTTTCTATAACTTCTCTCTCTCTTCCTTGGAGATATGTCTGTTCAGGAGACGGATCCGGATACCTCGGATCGTTGTCGGAAATAGGAGAGAATTCTCTATCTGTAGGAGAAAACTCTACGTCTACTTCTTCGTAAACTGTTGAAATATCAGGTCTTTCAAGTGCTGAAGGATATTTATCGTGTAATCTTACGGAAGATGTATCAGAGTAAAGTGATGAACTACTAGAACTTATAGCTGTGAAACGAGAATGTCTTCTCAGACTGAAATTACTAAAGTTTGATAATGTCGATGGAGGTGAAGCTACGTCTGATGATGGATTTCTCGATGTTGGAATGGAAGGATCGGATAAGGTTGATGTTGTCCTGGTAGAGAATGGTACTGAAGGTGTTGGTTTATGATGAAATGGATGTTGGAGCGGTGGTCTAGTGTCTGTGCGTTTCAGCTGGTGGATGTGTCAAGATTACTAGATAAGGATGAAATTCGATAAATGAACCGATATGGAAGAAAAAAGTGGTGAAGAGAGGAAGAAGAGAGAAAGAGAAGAAGGGACTGACCGTTGGGGATGAGATCGCCACCAGATTCTAGTGGGAAGGACATCGAAACGATTGGATTGTCTTTGTCTTGCTCCACAACGTGATCTCGGTCAGACAGGGCGAGGGGTAGGGGCGAGGGCGAAGTAGCGAAATCGGGTATATCACTTTTGTCGATCAGTGTCCTCGAAGAGAACAAAGAGGTGGGAATAACGTCGTCTGGTGCTTGTTGTTGTTGTTTCTTTAACCCCCGGTGGTGCTTCAAGACGGAAGGACCGACGTCATATGTGTGAGACGGACAATAAGGAGGTTGTGTGTCCTTTACTGGTGGAGGACAAAAGGGTAAAGGAAAGGATGAAACGTTTGGGTTTGTGGGAGATAAGGAAAGTGTGTGGATGTGTGATTCGGATGGTGTGTGTGGTGGTAGAGTAGGGGAAGAATCGACGAGGATGTCTTGTTGTTGTTGTTGTTGTGTGGGAGGAGGAGGAGTAGGAGTGAAAATTTCAAACCAAGAAGAGGAATTTTCGAGTGCACGGACGTACCCCATTTCGACACTAGGCACTTGTACTCTCCCTGCACCTACACCTACACCCTCTCCTACCACTGGCACACTACGTTCCATATCAGACAACCCGAAAGCACTCACCCTCACACCCGCAACAGCTAGACTATCCACATGACCAGCGTTAGGATCAGGTGAACTTGGACTGCTGAGTGGGACATCGGATGGATAATATCTATGTCTTTCCATTTCCTTCTGTGTGATTATGGATGGTTGTGGCTGAGATAGAATAATATTGTCATCAAAGGGCGTTTGATGCTTATTTTGATCATCAACCCGTGTGTCCCTTTCCCTTTCCCTATCACTCTTATCTTCTTTATCCTTTGATTTTTCCCTCTTTCTCATCATGAAACTCCATCTTCTTTCTAATCCATTCTTGACTACTATCCCACCTTCGTCTTTATCCGTAGAGACAGTTGAGAAGAAAGATAATCTTTTAGATATTGTGGATCGTTTGGAATCAATTGAAGCTGCTCGATGTAGTTTCTTGGCGTTCACTTGGACCTGAAATGGTTCAACTTGATGGCCCTGGGGTAGGAACATGATGGCTGGACTTGATCGACGTCTATGTGTTTCTCTGAAATTCGACGAATGAGAACGTTCGAATGAAGAAAAGGTTGTTGAGATTAGAGGAATGTGCGAAGTGATCTGTGCAGAGGCGTAGTTTGATTCAACGGGGGAATTCAAAGATGAAGATGAATAATCACTGAACGTGAGTTTTGTTTTGTTTTTCTTCCCCTTCTTATCTAAACATCAAAAATGTTGTATAACCTCCGTTTTGACGGAAGAATTAAACTTTTACTTATTGACCGAAAACAATGAAACTCCTAAAAGTGGTGTACTGATATCTGACCTCTGCCCGTTTCTAACTGAAGAAAGTCGTGACCCTCTCCGTCTACTCTGAAAGAGAAAGTTGACATGTCCGTCTTACTGAGAAAAAAAAAGGGAAATAACGTAGACTCACCTATCATAAACCTTTTTGTCCAAAGTATCAAGATCATCAAAAAACGAATCCAAAACAAATGATAAAGTCATAGGAACATTAACGTCTTTATCATCTTCAAAAGGAGAAATATCGATCAAAAGGGAAGAAGGATCCATCTCCGTCTTTTCATCCTCGATTCTTTCCCCTTCTCTTTCCTTTTCTTCTTCTCTTTGTTGTTGTTGTCTTACGTCCTCCGAGAGATCCGCGCAATCCGTATAGTCCGGGAGGTCCATGCGGGTCGACTCCAAGCCAGGTGACCGATCTGAGATATTGGACCTGGTGAGGGACGAAACATCTTCAAAGGGTTCGGAAGACAAAGGGGAAGAAGGAACATCTATCTCTCGACGCATCTCCTCATACTACTAGAACTAATTCAAACCTTGGGTGGGACTCTAGAATTGAGATGTAAAGACAATAGAGAGGGTTGGAAGAGATGAAACGATGGGAAAGACATTGTACGAGTACTGTATACCACTACGGGGGGCAGGAACGTCGGAACTTCGGTAGGTCGGTACGTCGGCCGTCGGAAGGTAGAGTAGGAATGTCGGAGGGTAAGTAGTAGGAGGTCAGGGGAACAAAAAGATTTCTTTGACTTTTCGGATTAATTCATTTCGACTAAAAGAACGATGTGGAGAATTCCCCGATCGCCGATGAAAGAAATTTAGAAATCGTGTTGAGAGATTGTGATCGAGGTGGGTTTGTACTTCACACTTGGTTCTTGGTCCCATGTATCCATGTTTCCATGGCCATAATCCATGATTGAGAGTCGAGAATGACGATTTATCAAACTTGAGTCAGTCGTGAGAACTAAATACTTGAGGCATGGGGCAAGTACTCAATCTGTTAATTATATCTTCCTGGAGCAAAGTATCTTGTATTTTCCACCCCAGACACAACTTTACGAGGTCCTAGGTACAGCTTACATCTGACATCTGACATCTGACTGTAGGCCTTTAAGAGTTTGAATCGTGACATATCAAGATATGACATTATAGTCGAATACCACTGCACCACCGCACTATGTACACTCTTATCACTTCATAAACGATATAAACTTAATACGCTCTCATTACTTCATTACCGACATAAACTTTATCATATCCCTAACTAACCCATTCACTTTCATCTCCATTCCATATTTCTTACCCATACGTATAACCCAACCGTTCATATATTCAATCTCAGTTTCTCTACCTTGTTTTATATCTACCGCCATACTACTTATATTATCTTTAGTGTTATTTATTAATTCTTTTGATTTTTGTACTAAGATACCAGGTGAGAAAAGACGTAATATGTCTGATCCTATAATTCTCCTTTCTCTCTGTTGTTTTTGTCTTTCGAATCTCTCAGTATGGAAGTTATTTCCTCCATCCCCTAATATTCGTGGGGTCATACTTGACTGAGAAGATCTTCTTCGATCTCCTGATATTCCTGGGGTCATACTTGATTGAGAAGATCTTCCTCGATCCCCTGACATTCCTGAAATCATACTTGATTGAGAAGATCTTCCCCACTCTCCTGATATTCCTGGGGTCAAACTTGATCGAGATAAACTCGAAGGGTTGGGTGTGATCGAAGGATATAAAGAATAAGAATCAGAAGGTTGAAAAGGATTTGAGACTTCCTCTAAATATCTTATCATCACTGGTGATATTTCCCTCGCTAATTCTCTCATCATCCTACTGGCGAATAAAGAGTTCAACAAGGCTCCATTTGGTAATTCACCTTTACCGAGTATTGCAGTGAGAGGGTTTATTATACTATTCTGTGCGAGTTTTAGTGATTGAATGACGTTTGAATGAGTTTGAGGTATTAGTTTAGGTGAAAGATGATGAAGTGATAAAAGAGCGGAGAGTGTTGTATGTAAGTTTGAAAGGTTTGTTCGGGGTGAGTATGTTTGAAAATATTCCTCAGAGGTATTGGAAGATTTATCCATGTCTGATGATATACCGTGACGAGTATTCGAGTAAAGGCTCGAGATGAATGGGGAAGAATCGTTTGGTATTGAGGAGTTGCTTGGAGAGTATGAATATCTTCTTGAAGAGTTTATCTCTCCATGATGGTTTTGCGAATCTGAAAAGACTTCTTGTGAATGTTGAACACTCGAACGAGTTGTGGAATTCGATGGAAGGTTTGACGACGGTGAGTCGAGATTTGAGTATGTTCCGATAGTTCCAGGGGGTAAACCAAGAGGTAAAGAAGGTGTTTCAGGAGGATCTAACAAACTCCTATTCGAAACTTGATTACCCCATATCCAACTTTCTAAATCAATTTCCCCTCTTGGATCATTTACCAAACCCCATTGAATTTCACCTCTTCCAATAGCAGAACGATGAATGACCTCTCCTCTTATATCCGTAGGAGCAACACCATGAGTGGTAGTCCCTATCAAAAAGAAAGGTCGGGTAGTTGGATCAGGCCATATTTGATCACATAATTCATCATATGTACCCATCCCATTTTGCAGAAGGGCGATTACTGATGAAGGACTTAAACGAGGGGCTAGGACGCGGAGAGAACGAAGTGTGGAAGGAGCTTTTAGACATACTAGAAGAGATGAGATAGGAGAAGAATTGGAAGCAGAGAATATTTCTTGGTTGTATGAAGTTGAAATGGTCGTACGACCAGATCGAGTGACTGATAAGTTTATTTCTTGAGTTGTGGGGTTGGAAGATGATGAGAATGAGTCGATGGAGGGATCATGATCATCCATGTCATCAGGGAAAGTATTGGAGAAGGAAGTATCGTTGGGTGATGATGGTTCAGAGGGAAGAGGAAAAGGTCGTTTAAGTATGAGTGTTATTGGTAAATTAGGAAGAGAAAGTCGAAGATGATGAGATAAAAGAGTACCGATAGATCCTATTCCCAACTAGATGTTAGTCCTTATCCGTCCTCATTGACACCTAGTAGAACGAAGTGAGACACACACCACATGCATTCTCATCTTTTCATATTCTTTTAAGGATGATTATCTACACGTACACATGTTTGAATCGTGTCGATATATGCATTGGAGCTGTGAAGAGGAAGATAAAAAGACAAAAAGGGATGGAAGAGATGAGGAGGAGGAAAGCGTTCGAGTGCCACTTTTAAAAGAAAATACGAAGTGCCGCAAATTTGGTCCATACAACCGCTGTATCCCCATCTTCCTCCTCTCTTTCTTCACTCACTACTCTACTATCTCACTCTGTCATCTATCTCATCTGCTCAACATCTCTTGACAAACCTTCAGTTGTCACACCGAATCCCTATATCATCACTCAATAACTATTCACTCCAAAAACCACTCGTGAAACCCTTCGAGGTGGGTGACAAAACTTCAATTCCCCCACCCGCCATTTTTCTCATCTTTCAACCCCATCTACAATAGTCAACTCAACTCTTCAACACAGTCACCTCCCCACCCTCATTCCTAACCATTGCTATCCGTGCTGTTAATACATAACTCTCTGGTTTACTCGTCTTCTGCAATTTGAAATATCCAGAGTGGATCTCGCTGACATTTACCAGATGTCAATGCACTTTGCTCCTCAATGGATTAAACCCATCAAGCCAGCAGGACATACTACAACCCCAACAACAGACATCCCACCTCTTTCTGTAAAATCTACAATCATTCAACACTCCGCTCCGGCAACTTCGGCACCTCTTCCAAACGTACCTTTCCCAGCACTTTCTTCTCAAACTCAAAACAATCGTTCTATTTCCCCTACCACCCGTGGAAACGGTCCTGCTAGTGCACCAAACCCTCAACCTTTGTCTTATTCTAGAGTCATCCATACTCCTCTTTCACCTGCAATTCCTGGAGATGGATATTTTCCTATGGATGGGATGAACGGAGATGGGAATCCTCATCCTTTCCGTTATACTCCTCAACAGATTTTAGGTTTGTGGGAGGAAGAAAAGGTCAAAGAAGTGCCTATTGAGTTAGTCGAGATGTTGGAGAATGGTGGGACTTTGGTCAGTCAGAATGTTGTTCGACCAGTAGGTTTGAGGGAAATGACGGAGGAAGAGAAAAAGGTGAGTCTCCTCTTGGTCTTCTCCTCTCACTTTATCTCTTTTGTCCTTTCTGTCCACATTTTGTATTGTCGTGTTCAACAAATATGTGTACCTATTGGACACTCACATATTCGTATCGCATGTACCTTACTGACTTTAAGCTTCTCGCGACATCTGTGCATCCCTCCGCTCCTACTCGCCGAGGTTTACCCGTCGCGTCGGTCGACTCCCCAACACCAAACGTGGTGCCACGCCGACAGCCTCTTCAACCGGGAAAAGAAACGGCTGCCGCTCGTGGGGCGTTCGGAGGGACTTTTGGGGCTTTCGGAAAGAGTGAAGGAGGTGCATTGGGAAAATCAAGTGGGGTGTTGAGTCCTACTGCTCCTGACGGGAGACCATCCGTTGGTTTCGGTAGTGTTGGTAAACGACCTGTGAGGGGTAAGACGGATAGTTCGGAGGGGGCTACAATCGGTGAGCTTTTTCTCCTGGTGTTCGTGAGTCCGTAAATTGATGTTTAGGTGATACTGTTCGACCTGCAACATCAGCTTGGAGGCCCTCCCGTGCGACCACCGGATCTGGAAATTTTGAAGGGGTTCTTGGTTTCGGATCGGCTCCTACTTTGTCGACCTCTGGCGAAGTGATTTCAGAAGAAGCTGATATATCTCTTAACACCGATCCTGATTCGGCGACATCCAGTGGTTGGAGGGAGAGAGCTTCGGAACCTTCGAAAGATAGGACAGAAGAGAAGAAAGAAGATTTGGTCAAGTTTGGGTCTGGCGGTGGACCAGGTTGGGGAACAGGTCAAAAGAGGTGGAGACTCGCAGCTGGTCTTGCGGCTCCAGGCCCTGTAGGAAATGTTGGAATGGAAGAAACGAACGATATTCTGGATGTTCCAAGGACGATCAATGATCATCCATCTGATTCTGTGATAGCTACTGCTTCTGCCACCCCTGTACCGGAAAGGGATGCTACGGTGCTAGACGTATCCACAGGATCTACTCGTCCTTCGGTGCAGGGTTCACCGGAACAGACACCGAAATTATCTCATACACCATTAGCGAAAGAAGATTTGGGATTGGTACAATGGTTTTATCGTGATCCACATGGAGATCAACAAGGTGAGTTACGCAATCTATCTGTCTAGTTGAAGAGTCTTGTATTTTGTGTTGTGAGCGTATAAGCTGACAACGAAGGACCCTTTACCGGAACTCAAATGCACGAATGGTATTCTCATTCTTACTTTCAAGACGAATTACCTTTGCGCCGAGACTTTGAAAATGATTTTCATACACTTGCAGAACTCAAAATCGCCACTGGAAATGCCGTTCAACCATTTTTGGCTCCACTTCGACCACGAAACCTACCACCCAATCTTCCTATCCCTAATCTCCCATTTAATCCTCCGATGTTAAATGGTCATCAACCCTCTATTCCAGACTCTTTCCGATCTCTTTCCATCTCATCCCCGACACCTCAGATGTTGCCTCAGCATTATCAAGGTATACATCAACCTTTCGTCTCTCCTAATATGAACGTAGGAGGAGGATATGGATTTCAATCTCCTATTCCATTCAGTCCTCAACAACTTCAACAAGTACAACAAGCTCCTTGGGGACCTATCGGTGGTCAACCTTATCCTAGAGTTCCACAAAATGTATACGGACAAGTAGGTTCTCCATCTCCCATCGGTTCTATAGGACCTATTGGAAGTATGGGTCAAATGGGTCCAGGAGTATTATATCCAGGTCAAGGGGAACGTAATGAGATGTTTTCACCTTCCGTCGGTGTTGGGCAAGTACCAGATTCCCCTTGGACCGTTCAACCTCAACCTTCACCAGGATATATCAATCAGACTTTAGTACCACCTCGTGAATGGGACACTACACCAATTCCTAATTCTACATATCATCGTCAATCAGAACAAGATGTACTCAATCCGATGATGACACAAATGGATAGGAGGTACGTTGAGGATCCCACCTCTGAAAAGGTTGAACAGTTAGCTTCTGAGGTGGAACGTCAAGTGGCAGAAACTATAGATTCTGTGGTTGAAGAAGCTTTGTATACTCCGGAACCGACTCAACCATCTCAAGCACCAGCAGCGACTTTACCAATCTCTACTGAACCTTTGGAATCTGTCACACCTATTTCTACTCAGGTATCATCGACGATCATACCTATTTCCAGCCAGATCGACTCTATGACGTCATCTGTCCCTCTTGACACTGTCCCTGAAAGTTCTCCTGCTTTACCTACTTCTCCCAATTCTCAATCGACTCAACGTCTCATCCCTGTCCCTCTTCCATCTGCATGGGGACCTAAACCTATCGTCACACCCGTACCTATACCTCCTGCTCCAAGTCGTAAAACTTCTCTTTCCGTCACTCCTACATCACCTCCCGTCCCGACTCCAACAAGTGTGACATCAAAGCTTCCTCCTGCTCATGCATCTCTTCCTCGTAAACCCGTAGACGCTCCTTTACCTCCTAAACCCGCACCATGGGCACCGAAAGATGATCGTGAATCCCGTCTCACTTCTTCTCCGTCTTTGAGGGAAATACAAGAATTGGAGAGTAAACAAGCGGAATTGAGGAAAACTCGTCAATCTATCACTACTACCAACCCCTCCGTCACATCTACAGGAACGATGAGTGTTTCTTCCTCTTCAGAGGAAATTCCAACTTCTATAACTTGGGGATTACCTTCTCAAACTAAACCAACTCCTTCTACTCCTATTGCCACAACGACAGCCTCAACACCGGTTTGGGGTTCAGGTGAAGGTGGTCCTAAAAAGACATTGAAGCAGATACAAGAAGAAGAAGAAAAACGTAAACGTCAATTACTTCAAACGAAATCACAACAATCTTCTACCGTTTTAGGAAATACGACTAAAAGAGGTTATGCGGATTTAGCTGCTTCTGCTCTTCCTACTCCCACAAGTACAGGTTGGAATACAGTTGGAGCTAATGGTAAACCTGTTCCTGGAGCTGGAACAGGTGGTTCTTCAATTATAATCAAACATGGTTCAAATTTACCTGCTAAACCTACCGTCACTCCTATCTCATCAATAACCCCTCATTCTACCCTTTCTCCAACAACAAATAAATCTAATGGTACTTCTACCAACACTGGTACTCCCATCATAGGTAATCCAACTCCAACTCCAACCACAACTTCGACTACAACTTCGACTGGAGTAGGAGGTAAAATCAAACTTGACGATGTTCCACCTTCATTAGAATTCTTAAGATGGGTCAAACTTTCTCTCCAAGGTTTAAACAAAGGAACAAGTACAGATGATTTAGTTCAAATGTTATTAGCTTTCCCTGTAGATCCGCCAGCTACAGACAGGGCGGGAGTATTGGAAATTATCTCAGAAGCGGTTTATAGTAGTTCGACAACTTTGAATGGGACGAGGTTCGCACAGGAATATTTCACGAGGAGAAAAGCGGATACTCAGAGGATTTTAGGGAATGGTATTGGTTCTACCGTTCCGACTGGGGGTGGTTCAGGTTTGACGGGGATAGGTTCGAGTGGTTCGGGTGGATTGGGTGGTACTGCTGCTTCTAGTGGTATGGGAGGTATGGGTGGATCAAGTGAATCGGGAGTTGGAAATGGGATAGGTGGTTGGGGAAAAGGTAGTTTAGCAGATGTTGTGAAAAGTGGGAAGAAAGAAAAAGAAGATTTAGGTTTTAAAGTCGTTAAAGCTAAAGGGAAGAAGAAGTGATCTTTTCTCTCTTCCTCTTTTTCCCCTTCTCTCTCTGTCTTCCCTGCTTTCACTCTTCTCTCTCTTTCTCCTTCTATCACTCTTCTCCCTCCTTCTCCTTCTTTCACTCTTCTCCCTCCTTCTCCTTCTTTCACTCTTCTCTCTCTCTTTCCCCTTCTTTCACTCTTCACTCTTCTCTCTTCTGTCTTTCCCCTCTTTATATTATCCTCTGTCGTTCCTCGTCTTAAGAGCACCTTGAAAGAATATCTTTAGTTATGGAACGTAAGAAGACAGGAAGTGACACGGAGGATATAGATCCAGTGATGAGGGAGATGGTCGTTAAGGGAGTGTTTGCAGTGTCCACGAAGGAGAAGAGGTTGGAGCATGTTCGATGTGGTTGAGATCCGAAATGACCATTTGGGAATGTGCAGGATTACTTCCGGGGGACAAGGGGATGCGTCAATGACTTCGAGTGGGATGGATTGGGGATGATGGAAATGATCTATCGACGATTACTCTACTCTACATATCTACTTTGCGCGATGAGTTGAGGAGGAAAAGAGTCAAGGGTGAAGGAGGGAAGTAGAGAAAGAGGAAAAGAAAACGGAGAGAACGAGGAAAAGAAAAGGGAGATGAGAAAGAGAAAAGGATGAAAGAAAGACAGGAAAGGAGTAGTAAAAGAAAGTATCAAAGTGAATATCAAAACTACGTATCGATGCATGTATGCATGGTGCATTATACTACAATTGCCATCAGTCACATTGATCATCTTGCTTTCTCCATCCTCCATCTCGTCTCCCTTATCATATCGGTCTAACTCTTCCCCACTCTTCGAACCCTCCCTCATCACCCATCATATGAAGAAACATGGACAATAAAGCGTAGTTTCACCCACAGCAAATAGCAACATCTATTTCACATTTCGCCATGCTTTTCACCCTTCCACAACCACCAATCTCCACATGTATGACTTCTACCATCCCTCACGACCCACACTTACAGATCCGAGCTTTGACTCTACACCTCATCCCAATCTTCCAAAGCGACGTTCCACCCTAATAATCCCGGATCGACAGAGTATAACCTCATCAGAGCTGCGTAATTCCATTGTGGAGCTTCGGGTGGATCTTGGATGGTCGAATCTTCATCTATGGCTTCCACTTCGTCGGATGAGTAGAATGTACGTGGTTGTCTGATATTAGCTAAGAGTTCTCGTTTCTTTAGATGTATCTCAAATTGGCCCGACGCAGCTTGTCTAGGGTGGAGTATACGTCTCTCAAATACATATGAAACGTGTGGAAGGCTGGAAATGTCAAGATGTCAGGGTGAAAGGATGAACCAGACCATACGGGAGATGGGATAGGTAGAAGATCAGAAGATTAAATGGTTGTAAAACTAGATCTGATAGACACAAAATTATGAGTAAGGGTAAAAATACGGAGGTATCATCGTCGTTAAAAAGGTGGTACGGTATCGGAGACAAACGAAACACTCACCTGCCAACCATTGGCCTAGCAGCCTCTTTCAAAACCCTTTCCATCTCATTCTCCGGCTCCATGGGGAACAAAAGATTACCTTCGTGGTCCACAGGATCACCCTCTTCGTTCCGCGGTGCTTTCTTCAGAATCTCATCAAAACTCATTGGACTCTTAGAATCCCATCCCCATCCCCAACTCGCCCCACCACCTTCGTTCGTCGAGGGGTATGTGTCGTAAACACTGAGTGTCAGTGCTATACCATACCACTCTTGTAAGTCCCGCGCTTCGCAAAGCCATGCGGTCAAAAATTCCGAGTTCAGGGGTGCATGACTGATATGTTGAGTCGTTGAAGATGCAAGGTGGAAGACAGATAAGCTGACCTCGTTGGATAAGTAGATCCAATGGAAGATGACTGCTTATCT
The DNA here is from genome assembly GCF_000271645.1 of Tremella mesenterica DSM 1558. Taxonomy (NCBI): domain Eukaryota; kingdom Fungi; phylum Basidiomycota; class Tremellomycetes; order Tremellales; family Tremellaceae; genus Tremella; species Tremella mesenterica. The sequence goes on along the minus strand of NW_006711241.1, from coordinate 382,690 downwards.
GGAGTCGGATGAAGTGGAAACAACCTCTCCACAGCATCTCTCCCGGCTTGTCTCCAAAGATTGACCAATTCCTCTACCTTATCATCTTCCTCAGGGTCCGTAGCATATCTCACGGCTTGTTTCAGTAACAAGAGCTCCCTTTCCAGAGAGGCGATACGGCTTGAATCAGATCGGGGTGCGTGGTGATTTGAGGATGGATTGGAAGTAGTGAGAAGCCCTGTCGACCGTTTGTACTTTGGCAAATGAACAGAGGAAAAGTCAGGGAAATCGGGAATACGAGACGGTAAGGATATCCGGGATTTGCGAGGACGTGAAGAGGATGATGTGGAAGGAGAGCTGGGAGGTACGACACGAGTGGGGCGGGTGAGACGGGTAGGGACTGAGTTAGAGGGTGACTTGGGAGGTACTCGAGATGGTGGACGAAATGGTTTTTTGAGAACTCTTTCAGCGGAACTTATCATGGTCTGAAAAGTCAGCCGATGTCATCCACAAATTTCGTCATGCTGGAGGATCATGAGGTCAGTTATCCGAGTCGATGTTCCAACTCAAGTACGAAGATGGAAGCAAAGGCCCCACCTCTCGAGGCCGCTTCGTTCCCATATTGTTCCGTTTCACCTGAGCCTCTCGACGACCTCTCTCCTCAGCTAGCATCTCATCCTCGGCTTCTTCCTCATTAGTTTTTGATAAAAGTACAGCTGTGTCAGTACTCTTCATCCTAGATCTTTTCCGTGCATCCTGATCCTCTTCGTCCGTGGGGGGTTTCCGTTTGAGAAAGATCTTGCGATCTGACCTCGATTTGGAAGGTCGATCTGGTGTGTAAGAAACTATTTGACTTGGCAGTTGGGACGTTGATGCAGATGCTTCGCTATCTTGACGAGTATGCGCAATATGTGAAGTGCGCGCGTCTTGTGGAATATCTTTTGAATTTTGCAGTGTTCCATTAGCATTGGTCTGATTGACGAGATTATCTTGCGTCGTGAGAGCTTCTTGATCGAATTCTGTGTTGACTCCGTCAGTCTTGACATCATTTTCGACGATTTCTGTGGAAAGACTGGTAGTTGGATCTTGAGGTCCTACTTCTTTTCTTGTGTGAGGGTAAAGATACCGGTACAAGTGAGGAATGAGTACGGGCAACGTCAACGGGATAAAAATCGGAGGTCCGAACGGAAGAGAGGAGGTAAAATTCGACACAACGGCTGGATTGAGTATGTAAGTCAGAGAATAATCGAATTTGAGGAGGTAGGTATTCTGTACAGTTAATGACATTGCTTCCACGTCGGATCTCAACCGAGGAAGAGAAGCAAGGGAGACGAGACAGCCCTATGTGGAACTCACTGTGGTGGACGAAGAGTTCTGACATTTGTCCTGAGTGGGGTCAGAGTGAATAATGAGCGGGTGATGAGAAGTGTGAGTGGGTGAGATGTCAGCGAGATGAAAGATTGGGGGGTACCATGGGATGAGAGCAGTGAGAGGGTCCCAGTGAGGCGACATGATGAGGCGGAGAAGAGGAAAAGATGGTGAAGAGTGGGAGAAGGTTGTCGGGGGGGAAAAGTGACGTCTGAGGGGGTCCGTGCACTTTCCCCCACCCGACTGGACCCCCACTGGAATGATTCAAGCATCGTATCATGATCCTATCCCGCATGTCATATGTCAGCACATCAGCACGCTGTATGATATCCCACGCATCAGCATCAACGTGAACATGAACACTTACATGAACGAACAGCGTGATGAAATGGCCCCGGATGAAAAGCCGACAATGCCCGAAGTAGGAATATGTAGTGACGAGTTGTTCCATTACATCACCTCTGACCTTCCACCTCATCACCATCATTCCTCGCCACCTCTCCACCCTGCTTCTTCCCTCTGCTCTGTTCCCTCCTGCTCCCTCTCACAGCCACCGTAACATAGCGACAAGCTACCCGCACTTCAATACCGCATCCTCCGTCGATATCGGGTCACTGACCGACCTACCTCTCCTCAGGCCCCTCACCCTAACCCTGCTGACCTTCCCCCGCTGAAACATCGGCTCGTTGTGTGCGTCCATACCCACACCTCCTGACCGCTCACCGCTCACCGGAACTAGCTATCACTCACATCCCGGATCATACTTTCTCTCCTTTTCTGCGTTTCAAACTCGACTCGAGGACCAAAAGGAGAGAGTTGATTGGGCCCTCGGTGTCCCGGTGACGGTCATACCCTCGGATTGCGACCTACCTGTGAGTCTTTCGGCTCATCACCATATCATGATGAGGCATTAACCTCGAGGAGTTAGAGGAATATCGTTGGAAGTCTTCTCCTCTCCCTCCTTAACCTTGACAGATCATGTAAGATCGTCAGAGTATAGCCTCAGTCGTACAGAATATCATCAACCTCTGCTTTCATCCAGCGCCCGACTTTTGACGTACTCTCTGTCCCGTCCACACAACCTCCCATTGAAATCATCCCGTCGTTCAACTATATATCTACTCAATTCCATCTCTTCTCCTTTCTTTCTTCATAGCACAAACATATACCTCTATCATACGCTGACACCTGGCTTCCTTTGCCTTACCGTACCCTGTCACCAACTCTCCCAATCTCGTCCCAATTATGAACCAACGAACGACTCGCAGTGTCAACAAGGATAAACGTCATCAGTCGTACCCTACTCCCCCCACTTCACCTGAACTAGACCCTGTCGTCTCTACCACATCTGCTGTGCCTCCCTTGCTCCCTTTGTCCCACTCTACTACTATACCAAAGCATTTCCCTCCTTCGCGTCCATCGCCACCGCCAGCACTGGCCCCGACTCCTGTAACTCCTGCCTCTATCTCATCTCAGAACACGACGACTCTCAAAGCTTCACTCCACCCAAATCCTCCGACTTACGCCACGGTCAAGAGCTCCCCCGGCTCTACGCCTTCCTCGAGTCGAGCAGGTCTTCCCACCTCCGTCGCCACTACGTCAACCATTCCTACGGAACACAACAGAGACTCCACCACGTTTCGCCACCGTAGCGCCTCCATCACCAACCAAACTGAAAAGGACAAGATGGACACAGTCAACATACCCGCTGACAACGTGCCAGCGGAGATGAAGGCGTGCGAGCAGATTTTAAAACGGGCGAAGGAGTTGCGGAGAGCGGATCCAGCCATCAGTTATTGGTGTGAGTGATCAGATTCTATTTCTCTTTTCTCTGTATTTCTTTGTCATCAGACCCTTCGCACACATGTTCTTCTGCCCCGCGTGAGGGACCAACGCGCTCTCATGTGATCCGGTTATGGGGCTTGATTACACTACCTCACCCTTTTCAGATAGATATTGCCACCGCTAGCCCGTTCCATCGAAGCCTCGCAGCAACCTACACCCTCACCTTTGCTCAAATCATAATCATGACTGATCATCAGGTTGCTTCTCGGCCGCTCAGAAAGCTCTCAGCCTGCAGAATCGCTCTGCAGAGGGAACAAAATTCGCGATGTCTCTTTTGGATGCGTTAGAGGCGGTACGTGGGACAGAAGCTTCACATATTCCATATTCCAGGCGGATCCTCACAAAACGACCCTTACAATCCTGCCGTTGATGACGTGCTCAGTTCTGACCCAAGCTAATCTATAGATGAAGAAGATCCTCAGCAACCACGAGGCTGTCACCAACGAGGCAGCTGGGGCCGCTTATGTCGAGAACTTTGCTTTGAAAGTCTTCATGTCGGCGGACAATGATGATCGGAATGGGATCACAGGCAAGGGCACCATACGGAAGTTTGTCGTTGCTGGGCAGTTCATTGAGGTGCTGCGGTGTTTCGAGAATGGCATGACTGAGGAGGTGAGTTCTTTTTCCATGCTCTATGCTCAATGAATATGCCTCGGTGTGTACACCCAAAGTCAGCATAGGCCGCTTCGGACTTGCCTCACCGTCGTCAAGGAATCATCCGGCTGACGACGCAGATGGAGCAAAAGCTTCAATATGCCAGATGGAAAGCCGCAGACGGTGCCAAAGCCCTTCGAGAGGGACGTACACCCATGTCTGGTCCTCGTACGTTCTATCCTCGACCTCCATAGTTTTGATTCGCACATTGACCAATAGCTATTCCTGACGAACCCGAGCTCCCTATGTTGCCCAGCTTTCCTTCTGAGTCACCAGGCACAGTCTCCACCCAGCTCTCTCCTCTAGCAGATCGAACTTTCACAACCACTCGCTCTCCCCTCCCTCCCAACAACGCAAATTCAACCCTCTCTCCAAACATGCCGTCTCACCATACTTCATCCCCTATGATCTCACCCAAACCTTCCCCAGCGACAAACAAGCCCACTTTGCCTGCTATCGACATCCACGATCGACCTGAACATCGCACTCCGGTCCGTTTAGATTCGTCCAATTCTGGAGCCTGGTCTACCGTCGCCACCCCAGGCGTGAGGGAAGAAGATGATGAATTCCCTGACATGTCGACTCCTCGTGGACTTGATCTATCTTTATCCCGCCCCTCACCTTCCGTCCCGGCCTCTGCTTTACACAAGACAAATGGACGGGGCAGTCCCACGTCACCCACGGACACGTACCCCCAAGGAGAAAAGAAGAATGTGAGGTTTATGGGTCCTGACGGAGCACCTTTATCGCCAGCTACGACTCATCTGACTGTGGAGTCGTATGATGCTCCTGCTGCCCCTCCTCCAACTACGTTTGAGCCTTCCCCTACTAGTCCGGAAAGAAGACCAGCGCAACTAGCTCCTGCCCAGTCCGGTGCAGGAGGGTCTGGCGCGCTAGGGCACGATGGGCGTTCAAGAAGAGGGAGTAACGCCTCGGTCTCCACCATGCGTCCAAGTCAACCTGTGGGTCATACTGGAAGTAACGGTGGTATAGTCCACGGTCCCGGCGGTGCTCACAGCGGAAATGGACTGGGGATTACCAATACATCGTCAAAGAAAACCTCCCCACAAGGAAGCTCTTCCACAATCTCACCCCCAATCACGACCGTACCGTCGATCCAACCACCACCACCACCACCACCCCCTTCTTTGGTTTCGTACGCCGGTCCTACTCCACCTCCCAGTGCCCAACCTTCAGCATCTATGAGTCATAACAACCACATGGGACAAAACATCAATCTCTCTGGTAGAGGCACGACAAATGCACAGTGGAGTAACGGGACGGGTGTGATTACGACCAAGCAAATGTCCGAATCGCAGAAACATGCCAGATACGCGGTGTCAGCCTTGGATTATGAAGATGTGGAAAGTGCCAAAAAGGAGTTGAGAGCTGCATTAGGTCTTTTGGGGGGTTGACAGGACATGTGAAGTTGTTGTCATTGGGTTCTTGTCGTGTGACGCAGGGCTCTCACTATGCGACATGATCCTTGTGTGATATCAACAACTTCAGAGGTCGACTTTTCCGGGTTCTGGGCCGAGTCGTCGACACTTCCCGATGTTTATAATGTTTTCAGTATCCGATCATTCATCACGCCACGATATCAATATCTCTGGGCGTTACACGAGACGTTTGATTACCGGTGAAGAGCTATGAAGTATGGGAAGATGTGTGGGATATAGTTATTCGTGTGAAAAGTGCTGGTCGATGTGATCATGAAAAGTGTCGAAATTATTGTCAAGAATCGGAATCTATTGTCAGACCAATGCGCAAGAACATCTGCCCTTAGAGGTCCTCAAAACTTACTCATTCACCACCTATCCTTATCTTTCATATCTCAAAAACCTCGATTGCCTACCGGCTCACTCTCATAGTCCAGTCGCTTCATCTACCTACCTATGGTCCTATCGATGGATCTAACATCGACTCTACGGGAAGTATCGTCATATTCAAGCTGTCTCATCGATCCAACTACTTTGTATACGCAAATCTCAACCGTACAATCTCAAGAGGGGAACGAATAACCGCTTGGTGGCGGTGTGGATTATCGATATGGATCATGTGATCGTATAGATTTCGTGTAACTACAAATGGAGAACGTGTATTGTAGGGAGTTATTAGACGAGTGAGTGTTTGTCAAATGCATAGAATTTCAAATGCCTCTCTTCACCTCCGGCGTCGAGATCCGTACCGGAGACCGTGGTCCGTGTTGGAAGTCGAGATCCGTCGAAAATGACATGATCCGTGAGGCGATGCCACAAAGTTGGTTTCTCACGCTGGAGAAAGGAGCGATTCAAACTGCGGGTCAGAAGATGGACAGGGTCGTGGGAAATATATATACTGAATAGAATGAGTATGGGACAAGGAATTGAATCCATTTTTGCCACCCAACTTGGTTCTTGAGACATGGCCGATCTTCCATCTTTTACTACGCAAATCATCACTGGTACTGTTCTAGGTACTGCTCTGATAGCTTATGGATGGTCTCGGTTGTTCTCTACCCCACAAACTCGCTTCAACTATGAATTAATGTGGCAAACAGATGCTGATCATAAATCAAAAATGCATCTCAATGTGAGTTTTGACCTCTTTCCTTCCTTGAATCCTATGAAGTACACACAATGTTCTTCATACTTTCAAGTTCCACCTGTCTTGCACAGCTGAATTCTATCTTGAACAGAGAGATACAGTAGCACTGGTACATGGTACAGTACAAGTACAGATTGAGGTATCACTCACTGACAAGCAGATCCGAGTATCCCATAAGGACCCGCCTTTGGAAGAAACAATGGTGACCTCAAAAGCTTTTCTTTATCCCAATACCTTTGTCTGGGGCGAGGAGCCAACAGAGCAAAGTAAGACAAGTCTGGTCAGTAGGTTCAATGCATCAATTTTGGACCTTGAAGCTAGCATTCAACGGTTGGAGACTACAATAGGTAAGACATTTGAGGTGGTGTCATTTCAAATTCCATTTCTGATATACATGAAGATAGATGTTCCGAATCGAGATGATGAAACAATCCAGAATATACGGAAGGAGATGGAGATATTGGGTCTGCAAAAGTTTGTGACGGAAGTGGCAAAGGAAACAGAAAACGAGAAATCTATGGGTGGTAGGCAACTGATTGAAGACACCACAGCTGCCAATCCCACGGAACAATAAGGACATGGAGATCTTGTGTTGAGTAATAATACTACTGATGAGGATCATGAATGACTGTGATATTCTGACTTGTCTGACTGTGTGATTGACTGCTCAACAGGGTATCATTCATTGTTTGCTGATAATTAGATGCTAATACAGAGGGGAAAAAGAGCATGCATCAATTCTACATGTCTCTATACTTATCACATTCCACTCACACGCAGTAAACCAGAGACGATCGAATAGAGTTCAAAGGATAAGTTGAACGGAGAAATATTCGACGGAAGGGGTAATAATCTAACGGCGGTTTGGCCGTCCTGGGCCGATTCTATCGGCTAACATTCATGTCCCCTACAAATCGTATCACTGAGGATTGAATGACAAATCAACCAAATTTTCCCAGAGATTTTTCTGCAGTTATCTCCATCTTCGTCTATCCTGCTTCCTCATTATGTCATAATTTGTACCAACTCCTGGTACCCACATTCAACAGGAGCGAAGGACCAGCATCCTCCGGCTCGAGAGTTGTTTCAATGGTTCCCCGTAAGTCAAGATCCGTGCAGAGACATGATCCGTGGAAGGCTTCCACGACGCGGATTTTGGGCGATTTCCGCTTCCCACGCCAGAAAAAAGGAGGTTTGAGAGGGGGATTCATGACCTGTTTAGGTTATATAGTCTTAGTGATACAAATTTATCTCTATTGAGATCCTCTTGCCACTCACACCTTCTTGAACCAATACAAATATGGCAGATTCAAGTGAGACAGCAATGATACATACAACATCGCTGATGTCGTTTCTTCATCACCTGAGAAACCCACGTTTCCGTGCGGAAGTGACTGACAGTTATTGGGAAAATGAAACATTGTGTACCACGGTATGTTTCTCATCTCTCTATCCTCTCTGATTCTCATGATCACCAATGAAATATACCGTTGTAAAATATTTGTGGTCAAAACCATGCTGATCATGATTCACAGATAATTTTGTTTGAGTTCAAACCTGAACCAGGAGCAACCCTATGGGAGCCTCCTGAAAGTACAATAAATATGAAATGGGGACACCCAACAATGGATGATTCAATCCGTCAGACAGTATCTGCCTTTTTCAACCTTGCTTTGCACAGGGTTGCTTCTCAACTTGAGGAATTCAGAAATCAGAAACAGATTAGTAATATGACACTGAAATCAACAGTGATAAGTAGAATGTCTTTTTCTCCGGACCAGCTCGCAAACGCCCACAGAGATGAAGTGGGGGTAAGATCTGGCTCAGTACAAAGAGCCCTGACAATCTACTCAACATGGTTGACGCAGGATTTATCAGGACAATGGCAAGAATATCAGAGACAGATTCGGGTAAGAGCCTATTTGGAGTCGCACGGGGCGGGCCCGCAATGACCTAATTGTCAGTGGATTAACTTCCCCCAAGCCTGTTCTTCCATTGTTCTGATTATTCAATAATCATGATGAGGAGGTTGTCTGTGATTTACTGCACAAAATGATGGAGTTCACGATTGATTGCACTGAGTAAAGTTGTGTCACAACCAGTACTTACATACAGTACATACATATGTAGCCTTTTGGAGCATCTACATATGTATGTTCACGGGCTTGCTACCGGTCATGACCAGAACTTACTACTGCTGTTGGGAGTGTTGCCGCATGATTACGAGTGTATCAGTTTGACACGTCAAGCTATGTGTTTTTCAAATGATAAGGTATCAATCCTCTCCAGTGGCCCAGCGACCATTGGGCGGCCGATTGAGTCTCTCAAGCATGATCGGATATTGAATCAACGGGATATTATCAAAGATTCTTCTATAGGATTGTTTGTGTTTCCTACACTCATCATTCAACATCCTTCTCTCATGTCCTCTGATCAATCACGTATATGTACTAATACTATCCTTATTTGACGTATTCCGACGGCACGGGACTCAATTACTTGATTAGTGGTCGGTCCCCCGGCTCGCCATAGGCCAAGAGCCGACGTCGAGACATGATCCGTGCGGAGACATGATCCGTACCAAGCGGGATTTTGAACTACTTTCACTTCTCATGGTGAGAAAAAGGAGGTTTGAGATGAATTCAAGACCTGCTAGGGTTATAAAGTGTGAGAATCAGGTTGGTGTCTCTCAACAATCCTTGCCACTCATATCTTCTCAAGACACAATGAGTGGGGTAATTGGATATATTTTGGACAACATCCTTTCTTGCAATGAAGTGGACATCACGTCAAATGAAACTGCGGCTGTACCTGTGGCTGGCACAGTATCTGATTCTCAACGTCAACTAAATACTCAGCCACGTTTCCATGCAGGAGTGATCATGACTGATTGGGATAATGAAGAAAACACCTATATCACAATGGTATGTCCTGCATTTCTTGACACCTTGATCACTGTTCAGGCACATGTAACTCCTGATTTGAGATATTCACGGTCCCCTCCACCATCTCCCTGAGCTTCTTAACCTGTTTGTTATGAGATGTTCTATGTCATTCCTGAAACAGGTAGATTGCCTGCAGTCTACTCATTGAGAGTTATCTATAGTTTTGCCCAGGTGAAGAGGATTCTCATTCAATTCCTCAAACAGTATAGTATCTTTGCCATGACCTTTGGGGATCAAAGTACAACATATATCACAATCCTGACTCATGTGTTTTATACTTCTTTGATCTGATTTTGGGGATTGACAGTCACTGACATTTTGTAGATCCAATTGAGTGATACTATACCTTCATGGGGAACTCAAACAATATGGAAACCTGCCCCACTCAATGTGTCTATCCAATGTGAAGTCCCAACTCCTAATGAGATGATGTACTTGAATTCTCATGTGTTTTCGCTTATAATTAGATGATAATACAGAGGGGAAAAAGAGCATGCATCAATTCTACATGTCTCTATACTTATCACATTCCACTCACACGCATAAAACCAGAGACGATCGAATAAAGTTCAGAGGATATGTTGAACCGAGAAATATTCGACGGAAGGGGTAATAATCTAACGGCGGTTTGGCCGTTGTAGTGCTGGAAGGTGAAGGAGTGATAGTCGGGGGTGATTAGGACACGTGACCAGGAGACCTTCTGAGAGTGGCACACCGGAGAAATCACATTGGGAATTCAATCATATCTTATACATATACTTATACAGTACTTTTCAGTATCATCACATAGTTTGATACTTTGATACCTTGATACATATCATTATCACCCGAAGCCTATCCCAAACCCACTCGACCCTAGACAACACTACCGATCCTACATCCACCCCCGCCCAGGGAGGCGTTGCTCCCTGGTAGCCCGGACCTCCAGACCCGAGGGTGGACGGGTCCCTCTTGACGACAGAAGGAGGGTGGTCCGAGGGTGCTACACCGTCCTGGCCCGATTCTATCGGCTAACACTCCCCCACGGGACAATGCACGACTCTGCAGTAGTCCCGGACGATTTATCGATGGCGACGGCGAGGTTTGTGATGATGTAGAAGGTAGTAATGATGAAATATTGAGTGTTATGTGTGTGGTAGTAGTGGTAGGTGAAATCGTGAAATGAATTTCGGTGGGGCCCCGTATTGCGGGGCTCCACTCTGACATGTGACTACCACTCACCACTGACGACTCACTCTTCTCTATCTTTCCTTTTACTTCATCACTTTTATCTCCAACTAGTGTGCCAACCTGTCAAATTGACAGGCCTGTCTCCTGCCTCTCAAGCTGACTCTGTGGACCCGTGGAATCTCTTCCTCTCACCCGCACTTTCCACTTGTGCACCTGTGAACCTCTAGTCTCTCTCTCTCTATCTCTGTCTCTGTCTCTGTCTCTGTCTCTGTCTCTGTCTCTGTCTCTGTCTCTCCCCCCTATCGTCTCGCTTTGACCCTGCGGGCTTCGCCGCATCCCACGTGGTTTGTCTCCACGTGGTTTATCTCGAGGGTAAATCTGTTATTGTAGTAGATTAACGGTATGTCCACCTTTCGTCTTTCTCCACTTTTATCTCTCATTTCTGACTCTCTGAACTTCCCTTTATCCTGTCTGCTTCTTAAAACTTCAGGTTTGCTAGTAAAATCCCGAGAATCGATGAATTTCCTTCGTGGTCCTGGCTGACGAGTGTCACGAACTACGTCGTGACACCTCGATTATTCCACCAACAATGACCCTCCTTTGACCATCAAAACCCCCATCACGTCTTAACCTCTTTACTCTACACGTAACTCAGGACTTCTGAGACCAAGTACGGCGAAGTTAGACGGAGTTAGGCTAGGTAGGGACAATGGGAGCAGAAGTACGGCGAAGTTAGAAGGAGTTAGGCTAGGTAGGGACAATGGGAGCAGAAGTGCGGCGATGTTAGGCGGAGTTAGTCTAAGTAGGGACAATGGGAGCAGAAGTACGGCGAAGTTAGACGGAGTTAGGCTAAGTAGGGACAATGGGAGCAGAAGTGCGGCGAAGTTAGACGGAGTTAGGCTAAGTAGGGACAATGGGAGCAGAAGTGTGTCACGAACTACGTCGTGACACCTCGATTATTCCACCAACAATGACCCTCCTTTGACCATCAAAACCCCCATCACGTCTTAACCTCTTTACTCTACACGTAACTCAGGACTTCTGAGACCAAGTACGGCGAAGTTAGACGGAGTTAGGCTAGGTAGGGACAATGGGAGCAGAAGTACGGCGAAGTTAGACGGAGTTAGTCTAAGTAGGGACAATGGGAGCAGAAGTACGGCGAAGTTAGACGGAGTTAGGCTAAGTAGGGACAATGGGAGCAGAAGTGCGGCGATGTTAGGCGGAGTTAGTCGAAGGAGGAAGAGGATGGCCGAGGGCTCGGGGAAGTTGGACGAAGTGCGTTGAAGTACGTCAAAGCGGTGCGTTGAAGTACGTCAAAGCGCGAGAGGGTTGGATGAACGTCTAGGAGGAGTAGATAATATTAGCTGAGAAGATCGCTGAAGTTCTTCAGCGATCCTTGATTGTTGTCAGTAGTAAAAGACAGATAGAGATAGCTATAAATCAAGATACATCGCCATCAGTAGATCAAAACCCTAGTTAGAGTAACTACGCCGAAGTACGCCGTAGTTACACCCCTTTCGACGTCTGCGCCCTCCTGGTTGGGTGAGACATCGACTCAGAGCGTGAAGTTAGCCGAGGTTCGTCGACCGTCGGTCTATTAAGAAGTAGTTGTTCGACGGCCGTGACAGTATCAAGGATCGCTCTTACCGACGACCCGTGCGAACCTCGGAGAAGTACGAAGATAATATGGAACCAGAAAGAAGAATTACACGAGGCATGAGTAGGGATGGAGACAGGATGGAGGAGAACGAGAGGAGAGCATTGGAGGAGCTTAGCAGAGCAATGGGGCAGGACCTTGGAGTTGAGGATAGTGTGGGGGGGTCAATTCAAGGAGATGAGTTCGTTCCACCGGTGCTTTCTAACCCTCCTTCTCCTCCGTCTAATGCTCTCCCACCTGTGGGGTCCCCACTTGGATCAGACCAAACCCCACGCCCAAGAGAAAACACTGGAAGTACGGCGAACTTGGGAGAAGAAGGAACACAAGGGGTGGTGTTGGCCTTGATGCAGATGGTGGCGAATATGAACAAAGACATGATGGAGGAGAGAAGACGTAGGGAGGAATGGGAACAGAGAAGAGAAAGGGATACAGTGGGCGGGATTGCAGAAGGGATATCAGAAGGAGTGAGGTACGCCATGGGACGGCAAACTTCGGCGACCCCAAGCGTAGTGGGCGAACAACGGAAAGGGATAAAGCTACCTAACCCAGACCTATGGAGAGGAGATCGGAACAAGTTAACCGCCTTTCTGTCTGAGTGCGACGTACACTTCGAATTGAACTCTCATCTTTTCCCCGACGACACTAAGAAAGTCTTTTTCATGATCTCTCATCTACGCGAAACACCTCTTCTTGCAGTGCAGCCCGATCTATCCAAAAGACCTCTTCCTGAGTACCTCACGACACACGATCAGTTCGTTAAGTACCTCAAGACTAACTTTGGTGATCCAGACGAAGAAGGAACTGCGGCCCGACAACTTAACGACCTCAAGCAAACCGGGTCTGCTTCGGACTACTTCTCCGCCTTTCAACGACATGTTGCGATTCTCAAGTGGTCTGATGATGGAAACCTAGTTGACCGAGCCAAGAAAGGACTAAAATCGCACCTTCTAGATGAAATCGCAAGACACGGTAGATCGTTTGGGACTGTAAAAGAGCTATTGGAGTTTGTGATTCCCTTGGACAACCGCCTGTGGAGGAGACAAGTGGAGAAGGAGGCAGAGAGGAAAAGGGAAGGAGGGATAAGGACAACGACAGTGGTGGAAAGTCAGAGGACGGAGAAGAAAGAAGAGAAGAAATGGGAAAAGGGGCAACCTTCGGCGCAGGGTGGTGCCCAGGCGGCTATGAGGTCGACGGTGGTAAAGAGTACACCGCCAAACATCGACGAAGTTCGCCGAAGATGGCCTAGGCCGAGCTCCGATCTGAGGGAGACAAGGAGGAAGGAGGGGAAGTGTACCGAGTGTGGTGAAGCAGGACATTGGCTGAAGGAATGCCCTGTAAGGGAGGCTAAGGTTAAGGTTGGACTGTTGCCTCCATGGGGGGGGAAGTTCGGAGAACGTGGTGGAGGATCGGGAGGGAACGCAGTACCTCTCGGACAGAGGAGGAACTTGAATGCGGTTGGAGGAGAAGTAGATTTGGAAGAGGACCAGGGAAAAGAAGAGGACCTGTCGCAGTAGGCGAGGCTCGGCGGGTCCGCCATATTCTCTCGGCCACCATTCCCAAACCCATAAAAGAAACACAGCTGATGGAGCCAGAGGATTGTGAATACAAAAATACACCACTCAGTACCCCTTGTTCATGCAATGTCGATAATCATCTCCTCATCCCTTCCGTTTCCAGAGATCAGCCTAAATCGGACATTTTCATTAATGGAATGAAGCTAACTACGCTCTGGGACACCGGGGCTACTTGTTCATATATAAGTCCTAGAGCGGCGACGAAGATAGGCGCAGAAAGGAGACAATATCAGGTGAGCGTACCCGTTCACATGTTCGACGGCTCGGTGAGTGTCGCTGGACCCATCACCGAGTTTGTCGAAGTCGGATTTAGTTTGACGAAGGACGCCGAAGTGCGATCTGTTTGTCTCGATGTAACAACGCTCTGCGACGCAGATGTTGTGATAGGGTGGGATTGGATGAGGAAGGAAGGGGTTGTCCTTGATGGAAGAGACAACTCGGTGAAATTTCCCATCCCAACCCCACCAAGTGCGGCGAAGTTAGCGGCCATAGGGCTGCCAACTCTGACGGACGCGATAGACCGCCGCGGCGAAGATGAGCTTGAAGAGCTGAGCCCGGAGGAACAAGACGAGTTGTTCCAGGTAGTTCCTGAACAATACCACCAGTACATTGACGTTTTTAATCCGAAGAAGGGAGGAGAGACCCTTCCCCCTTCAAGGTCCTACGATTTGAAGTTTGAGCTTAAGGAGGGGGCGAACCTTAAGGTCGCCTCCCTCTATGCTCAAGGAGAAGATCAGAGACGCGCGCTGAGAGACATACTAGATCGCGAAATCGCCGCTGGCCGAATTCGGGCAAGTAACTCGCCATACGGCTCACCAATGTTTATGATACCGAAGAAAGCCGAAGGACAGTGGCGAATGGTCATCGACTATCGAAAACTGAACGAAGCGACCATACCAGATGCCTACCCTCTCCCTCTAATAGGTCAAATTACCGAAGAACTTGGAAAAGCAAGGTATTTCAGCAAACTAGATCTAATTGGAGCATACCAATTATTGAGGGTGACAGAGGGACATGAACACCTGACGGCGTTCAGGACACAGTATGGTATGTTTGAATCTCTGGTTGTTCGTGATGGGCTGCGAAACGCCCCCGCGGTCTTCCAACACTTCCTAAATGAGGTGTTTAGAGAGCTACTAGGGAATGGAGTCGTGGTCTACATTGACGATATCCTCATTTATGGGAATACGTTGGAGGAATTACGAGGAACTACGGCGAAGGTCTTTGAGGTACTGCGGAAGGCGAGCCTGTACGTGAAAGCTAGTAAGTGCGAGTTCGAAAGAGATTCGGTGGTGTTTCTGGGTTTCGTGGTATCCTCTAAAGGTGTATCGGTGAACCCAGAATACATTGATGCCATCACTTCCTTCCCACGTCCTAAGAATCTACGAGAGTCAAGGGGATTCATTGGAGTTGTAAGCTACTACAGGCGCTTTGTCCCCAACTTCTCGAAGATTGCTAGACCTATCAATGACTTGACAAGGAAGGAGGTACCATTTGTATGGGGAGTCGAACAGGAGTCAGCCTTCAAAGAGTTGAAGGCTAGGATGTGTACTGCGCCGGTGTTAGCCCATTTTGACCCTACATTGAAGACGATATTACAGACAGATGCGTCGTTCTTCGGCTGGGGGTTCATAATTTCGCAGATCAACACGGCTGGTCAAGAACACCCGGTAGCTATTGAGTCTGGTGCTTTCAACACAGCTCAACTGAATTATACGGTAGGAGAAAAGGAGTTCCTCGCTGTAGTGGAGGGTTTCAGAAGAAGGAGACACTTATTATTGCAGGTGGAAACCACAGTACTTACCGACCATCTAAACCTTACCTACTGGATGGAACCGAAACAACTCAGTCCTCGGCAAGGTAGGTGGGTAGAGGAGCTAGCTAACTTCAGGTTTAAAATGGTTTATCGGCCAGGAACCCAGGCAAGTCTTCCAGATGGATTATCTAGACGGGCGGACTATCATTCCGGGAAAGGAAGTACCATGGTACAAGAGAGCAACCTTATCCAAGGTCTGCCGAAGTTCGACGAAGTTGACGCCACCACGTCGGAGTTGCGTCACCTCCTTCGAGCATTGCAAGGGACAAGGGAGGTAAAGGAAAATGATCTTGTGGACCCTATGGATCTAGTACTTGGAGTTCAGGAGGACGAAGACATAGAGGGGGTCAGAGAAGAATTATTAGGAGTCGTTTGCGCTGAGTGTTCTCATCCTACGTGTAACGATAACGTGCAGGAACCAGGATCAATCACCGAACTACGCCGTAGTTCGCGGTCTCCTCTAATCCTTCGTGGGGGGTGGAACTCAAGAGGTTTCCTCACATTCGACGATCGCATTTATGTGCCGAACTACGCCGATGCTCGGCTGAAGATCATGAAGATGCGACATGACTCAGCCTTGGCCGGTCATCCAGGTTCGGCGAAGACTCTTGAACTAGTCCTGAGGGATTATGTCTGGGTTGGAGTAAGGAAGGATGTCGAAGATTATGTTGCTGGATGCGCGGTATGTCAGAGAGCGAAGACTAACAGACAGAAACCTCATGGGGAGCTTAAACCACTGGAGGTAGCTACGAAACCTTGGTCTAGCATCTCGATGGATTTTATCGAGGAGCTGCCAAATTCCCATGGATATAATTCCATCCTGGTAGTGGTGGATCGGTTGACCAAATGGGCCATTTTTATCCCGACTACGACGAAGTTAACCGCAGCCGGCCTATCAGAGTTGATATTGGACTATGTGGTGGCCCAGCATGGGTTGCCAGAGAATATAGTATCGGACAGGGGATCGAAGTTTACCTCCAAGTTCTGGAAGAATTTGACCGATAGTCTCGGAATAAGACTACATCTCTCTACTGCATATCATCCACAGACTGACGGACAGACCGAACGAACCAATCAGTCTTTGGAACTGTATCTTCGAATCTTCACCTCCTATCAGCAGAACGACTGGTCAAAGCTACTCGCTCGAGCTAGCTTTGCTTACAACAACACCCAGCACTCTGCGATAAACAAAACCCCATTCTATGCGAACTATGGATATCACCCTCGTTGGGCTGAAGAGATAAAGGCTAGCGAGGTCGAAGTGCCCGCTGCTACGGTGGTGGTAAAAGATTTGACTGAAATACACAAAGATTGTATCGAAGGAATTGAGAAAGCTAATGAGAAGTACGCCGAAGGATACAATAGGAAACACCGGACTACGCCGAACTTCGCGGAAGGAGACCTAGTGATGCTGTCGTTAGAGAATATTAAGACGAAGAGACCAATGAAGAAGTTAGATGTTAAGCAAAGTGGGCCGTACAAGGTAGTACGGCAGGTAGGTTCTCATGCTTGTAAATTGGAATTACCAGGAACGATGGCAGGTATCCATGATGTATTCCATGTCTCCTTGCTCCGTCCTTATCACCCTCCAATATTTCCTGGTCAGCAAGCTGAGCCACCTGGGCCAGTAGAAGTAGACAATGAGGGAGAGTCTTGGGAGGTAAAGGATATTGTGGACTCTAGAGTAAATAAGAGGTCAGGAAAGTTAGAGTACTTGGTAGAGTGGTTAGGTTACGAAGGAACAGACGATTCAGTATCATGGGAACCAGTGGAGAACGTCGATGGAGCTGATGACATATTGGCGAAGTTCCACGAACTTCACCCTACTAAGCCGAAGGAAGGGCGACTGCGAAGGGCTAGGAGATAGAACGTACTGCATACAACATAGGATTACAGCTACGTACCGCTCACTTGTCCTTACTCTTACCCTTACCTTTTCCTTTTCCTTTCTCCTTCGATCTACTCGGTCCCGCGGGATTGGTGTGGAGGCTACCGATGACCGAAGGTAGATCGAGAGTCTCAGACGGGAACGCAGTAGAGAGAGAAGCATTCCATGCCCGATTCATAGCCCCAAAGAAGTCACCGAAGTCCTGGACATCTCGAGCAGCTTGCATGCTCGGGGTCCTCCACAGAGAACGTATGGTCCGTAGACACTCGAAGGGAAGACTGAGGAGGTCGAGAGCAGTCTGGGCGGAAGCTGGGACACGAGAATTACTACGGCGACCTAACCAGTCAAGGGACGGTGGTGGCTCATACGCCATAGGAGTGACTAGGAAGGGGGTGTCGAACAATCTTCGGCGAACATCGGCTATCTCAGTAAGGCTTCGGCGAGAGACGGCCGCTAACCTTGTCCTTGCTTCGTCGTCCAGAGCCCCAGTGTTGACTACATCTACTAACGCCGCAGTAAGATTGTTTAAAGCGTTAGCTTGACGAGAAGAGAAGTCAAGCAGGAGAGATGTATCATTTCGGGCGGCCTCAAGCTGAGTAGTGAGACCGAGGACGAGAGAACGATAAGTGGCGAATTCCTTTTCGTCCTCAGGAATACGGACGTCCAGGGAGATACGAGGGTGGACGAGGGAGGGGCGGGGAGCAGAGGGACCAGCACGCTGAGTATCTTCATTTTCCACATCACCATCATCGAAGGCAACCTCCTTCTCTTTAGATTTCCCTTTTGATTTCTTTAAAGAAGACTTCGGTGTCTTCTGGGAAGCAGAGGGAGGGGTGACGGGAGGGGCCGCCGAAGAGGCCGGAGGAACAGAAGGACGCCGACTTCGGGTGCTGTGAGCCGGAGGAGAAGCTACCACTGGAGAGGACGGACGTGGCGCCGAAGGACGAGAGGCCGAAGGACGGGAGGCCGAAGGAGCAGAGGCCGAAGGACGGCGAGAAGACGAAGGAGGAACAGCCGGGAGACGTGATGGGCCGGCCACAGGAGCGAAGGGCGACGGCGACGGGGGCGACGGGCGGAGGTCCGGCGAAGTACGGCGAACCGACCGGAGAGACGAAGACGGTACCCGCGAACGGGGGACAGACGCTGGAGTCTGGGGAGGGGGGAGAGGAGAAGCGTCGAAGGGACGGGGCGGGATGTCCCGGGCAGAGGAAACGGGACAGAAGGAGCAGGGGCCAGACGTGCATGAAGCACAACGGAGGGCCTTGTTGTGTGGCCTGACTGCCTTGAGGCAGGGCCAGTTTGGACGATTATACGTGATAATCTCACGTCTACTAATTAGCAGGAGTAACTTAGGCGTAGTACGAATAGGTGGACTCACCGGCAACGATCACACGCTTCGTCAACACCAACCGCGATCCAACGACCAGGCTCGGACTTCATCTTCTCCCACAAGTACTCTTCTTCCCGCAGTGATCTCTTCACCCGTTTGGGCGAAGGCTCCCCTCTGGGAGAAGGGGGGGGAGCAGCGACAGGGGCGGCGGGAGCAGGACCGGCGGCGGGAGCAGGACCGGCGGCGGCAGCAGGAGCGATGGCGGCGGCAGCAGCGGCGGCAGCAGCGGCGGCAGCGGCGATGGCGTTGGGGGGGGGGAGAACCCCGGAAGAGGAAGAAGAAGAGGAAGAAGAAGAAGAGGAAGAAGAAGAAGAGGAGAGGGAACGGCGTCGTTTCTGGCCCACAATTTGAGCAGGAGGAGGGGCAGGAGCGGCTGCGAGTTAGCAATGTCTTGGAGAGCTAAAGAACAGATAAACAAGGCCAAGTTCGGCGAAGGTGTGAGAGGTTGGACGAAGAACTCACGCTCAGGACTATCTACGTTGTTGTCCTCTACACTAACCGCCACCATATCATCATCCGAGTGTTCCTCTAACTCGGTTTCACCCTCCGACACGATTCTATCATCCTCATCACTATAATCACCCCCTTTTCCTTCGAAGTCTGACTGATCGTCCGACTCCGAACCACTGAGCGACTCCTGGTCGGAGGAGGACGGAGACTCACCAGGACGAAAGGCGGGCGTCCTGCGGCGAGGGCTGGCGGCAGGAGGGGAAGCAGAGCGAGAACCAGGAGGAGGAGAAGCAGAGGGAGAACCAGCGGGAGGACCGACGGGAGGAGAAGCGGAGCGAGGAGGCGGGACATCGCCAGACGGCTCCCCCAAAGAGAGGGTGCCGAGGCCGAGGGAGGAGACTTGGCGGGATCTGTCGCCGAAGGAAACTGAACATCAGCCAAGTCCGGCGAAGTAAGGTAAGTGTCGAGGAATAACTCACGAGCAGACGACACCATACCACCAAAGTTCCTCATGGCGGCGAAAGGGTTAGAGGTGGGAGTAGGAGGGGCCATGACGTTAAAAATACTTAAAGAAATAAAAGATGATTCAAGGTAACAAATCTGTTTTCTAGGTAAGAGAGATAGAAAGTTTTGAAAGCAGATGGGAAAAAGAGAGAAGCTCGGCGAACTGCTCAGTATTTAGTATAATCAAACCTAAACCCTCGTCGTCAACATGCGGCAAACTTCGCGTTTCATCAACAAAAGGCATCGCAGGGACGATCAAAATTCCCACGCTATAGTGTCTCATCTCAATATAAGCGAGGGTTACTTCGATAAACAACGGTGTTGTTCGGCTGCCATTCAGGAAGCGTGTCTCACCTACAAAAGACACAGGGCTTCTTACGGCAAACCTCGACGAAGTTAGGGGAGTCTCATTGTCGGGTTTTGGAGTGAAAGGAGGCCCAACTACGAAGTGCGGCGCAAAGAGCAGAAGGGTGAAAGATGGTCATGGGGAGGGAGAGAATGGGGGTACTACGCTGCTAAGTTCTCTTCACACGACAGAGGTGTAATCGCTCACGAGGACGTTCGCGGCTAAAGAAGGGGGCGACTGTCACGAACTACGTCGTGACACCTCGATTATTCCACCAACAATGACCCTCCTTTGACCATCAAAACCCCCATCACGTCTTAACCTCTTTACTCTACACGTAACTCAGGACTTCTGAGACCAAGTACGGCGAAGTTAGACGGAGTTAGGCTAGGTAGGGACAATGGGAGCAGAAGTACGGCGAAGTTAGACGGAGTTAGTCTAAGTAGGGACAATGGGAGCAGAAGTACGGCGAAGTTAGACGGAGTTAGGCTAAGTAGGGACAATGGGAGCAGAAGTGCGGCGATGTTAGGCGGAGTTAGTCGAAGGAGGAAGAGGATGGCCGAGGGCTCGGGGAAGTTGGACGAAGTGCGTTGAAGTACGTCAAAGCGCGAGAGGGTTGGATGAACGTCTAGGAGGAGTAGATAATATTAGCTGAGAAGATCGCTGAAGTTCTTCAGCGATCCTTGATTGTTGTCAGTAGTAAAAGACAGATAGAGATAGCTATAAATCAAGATACATCGCCATCAGTAGATCAAAACCCTAGTTAGAGTAACTACGCCGAAGTACGCCGTAGTTACACCCCTTTCGACGTCTGCGCCCTCCTGGTTGGGTGAGACATCGACTCAGAGCGTGAAGTTAGCCGAGGTTCGTCGACCGTCGGTCTATTAAGAAGTAGTTGTTCGACGGCCGTGACAAAGTGCGGCGATGTTAGGCGGAGTTAGTCGAAGGAGGAAGAGGATGGCCGAGGGCTCGGGGAAGTTGGACGAAGTGCGTTGAAGTACGTCAAAGCGCGAGAGGGTTGGATGAACGTCTAGGAGGAGTAGATAATATTAGCTGAGAAGATCGCTGAAGTTCTTCAGCGATCCTTGATTGTTGTCAGTAGTAAAAGACAGATGGAGATAGCTATAAATCAAGATACATCGCCATCAGTAGATCAAAACCCTAGTTAGAGTAACTACGCCGAAGTACGCCGTAGTTACACCCCTTTCGACGTCTGCGCCCTCCTGGTTGGGTGAGACATCGACTCAGAGCGTGAAGTTAGCCGAGGTTCGTCGACCGTCGGTCTATTAAGAAGTAGTTGTTCGACGGCCGTGACAACGAGATATCATAGTTTCGCCACTTATCGAAAATCTTTTTTTTTTATAAGAATTATCATTATGTCTCGTCGTGGGTTTCTCATGGTTGGCTTTTGGAGGGAGTCCGAGAGAAAAGGTACGCTGTTTATTGAATCTGTCATTATCTAGACTGATTTCTCGAATTCTCTCCAATGATGACGTTTTATCTCCGAGCGTTGCTGTCAACGATTTCGTACGCTCAGTATCTCTTGGCGTCCGCCTCTCGTGGTGGACAGGGGGCATCAGCCTCCTTATTCGACATGATCCATGAGATGGAGACGTGGGAAGGGGAGATAAGAGACGTCCTGAACAACGAAATGAGGGGTCGTGATGTGGAGATGGGAAATATTTAGTTTTCTCTCTCATCTCACCATGTAGTCGTCCTTCCCTTCTCTTCTGTCCCTTCTCTCTCATTTCTCTAACGATTCTAGGTTCTACCGGTGGTTTCTGACCTATCTTAGAATTACTCACACTCTTAGGTACACCTGAAAATTTTACGTTTTGGCTCACGAGAACTTTTCCTTTGGTGGTACCTTCGGTGGGTTTCTCTGAAGTTCCTTCCACCCACACTTCTCTCTCTGGTACTGATTCTGTCTCCAGTACCACTTCGTTCTCTGTACCACCTGATAGATCTCCTAGGTCCTCGAAATCTGAATAATCGTAATCGATAATTTCGTCATCATCTAATGTTACGTATACTGAACCAATGTTTTTCTTCTTCGGTGGTTCTACCCGTATTGCTGACATATTTACCGAATGTACTGGTCCACCTAAAGCCTTCGTGAGTACATCTACTCTCTGAGAGACAGTGCTGACGTATTCTAGTTCAATAACTTTATTACTGACTAGATCTCAAAGAGCATGATGTCGAATATCAATATGCTTTGTCCTCTGGTGAGTACCAGGTTTCCTCGCTAGTGATATCAATCCTTGATTATCGCAATTCAATACAGTAGGATTTGGCTGATCATAGCCTATCTCCCTCAGTAATCCTCTCAACCACTGAGCTTCCTTCGCTGCTTCAGCCATCGCGATGTACTCTGCTTCGGCTGTCGACGACGATACTGTAGCTTGTCTTTTTGAACTCCATGTTATCGGTGAGTCGTTCATCATAAAGATCCAGCCTGTCGTTGATCGTCGTGTGTCTTTACATCCTGCCCAATCGGCATCAACCCATCCTGCTAGATCGCTAGCCTCGCCACCAAGACGAATACCATGTAAACGAGTGGACCTAAGGTAGGTAATTACCATTATCCCTTCCTCCCATACTTTCTTCGTCGGTTTGGTGAGGTACCTAGCAAGGTATGAGGCTGCATAGGATATATCGGGTCGTGTACATGTGGCTAACCACTGTAGACACCCTATTAATTCTTGAAATGGTCGAATTTCACTTTCCACCTCTGACATCGAAGGATTTTTCGCAGTAAGAGGTAACGGCGTTTTTCGGTCTCGATGTAAGTCGTTTTCAGGAAACTTCTGAACTATCTTATCGATGTACGCTGGTTGGTTTAACCATATTGTCTTCTCTTCTCTGTTTCTTGTTACCTTCATACCGAGAATGGTACTTATCTCCCCCAGGTCGGTTATTATCCACCTTTTCCCTAGCCCATCGAAAATTTCCTTTGCTTCTTCCTTCAATTTTGTGGCTAATACCAGATCATCGACATAGGCTAGCAGTATTGCTGCTCCCTTTCCTTCGATTTTCCCTTCTGGTCTGTAGTAAAGACCCCAATCTGACTCGATTCTTGAAAAACCTAGGTGAGATAATCCTTCGCCGAGTTCTATCCACCATGTCCTACCAGATTGTTTTAAACCGTAAAGAGACTTTATTAACTTCAAGGTATTACATCCAGGTTTCGGCTTTATCCCCTTGGGATACTTCATGTAAATTTCGACATCGAGTTTACCGTTTAAATACGCCCCTTCGACATCGGCCTGACGAATTTCGAGATCTTCGGTGGCCGCTATAGTCAAGAGTATTCGCAACGACCCCGATCTACCTACAGGTGCGAATGTTTCTTCGTAGTCGACACCTGTCCTCTGTGAGAAACCTTGAGCTACTACTCGTGACTTGTACTTTAGTAAGATTCCCTCAGAATCTGTCTTCACT
Organism: Tremella mesenterica DSM 1558; assembly: GCF_000271645.1. NCBI lineage: Eukaryota > Fungi > Basidiomycota > Tremellomycetes > Tremellales > Tremellaceae > Tremella > Tremella mesenterica. The sequence goes on along the minus strand of NW_006711241.1, from coordinate 359,074 downwards.
TTGAATACCCATTTACATCCAATGGCTTTTCGTCCCGGTGGAAGTACCGTTTCCACCCATGTATCCTTAGATTCTATGTTGGATATCTCTTTCTCCATGGATTCTAGCCACTTCTCACCATCTGGGTCGTTTACTGCTTCTTCAGGAGAGATGGGATCAATGAGAGAAGTATCACTTTCGATACCTGCAATAGAGGCGAGTGAGACTAACTTATTAGGCTCGCGACCAAACTCCAGAAACAAGTCCGTTAGGCCTGCAAAACGGTGGGGGGGTCGAATAATTTGTCCGTGACGTGTCGTCAGGATCCCCTCATCCCCATCATTTCTTCCTTTCTCATCATTTCTCTCATTTTCGACAATATCGTTCTCATAGATCCAATTTCCTCCCCAGATGCCCTGTCCACATCGTCTTTCAGTAGGTTGTGGACCTGGATCAGGTGAGTTGTCTCTATCAACATCATTTCCTTGTTCATTATCGTTATTTTCCTGTTCGCCACTTTCTGAGCGGTCGTCAGGGAAAATTTCTTCGTTGACGACGGGGTCTAGGTCTACTTCGATGGTGTCGAGAGGGGTTTGGATGACATCTGGCGACTCTCTAGTAGTCACCATTCGTCCTGTCGAGCGACGAACGTCTCGTGAGTGTTCGATTCGTCCCGATCCGTCCATTCTAACGATCCAACCGCTCACGCCCTCATCCTGACCTAGTATAATGGCTGACGAACCCCTAGGTATCGTGAAGTTCGACTTCAGCCTTATCTCCCTTGGTATCTGAACGAAACATCGTTCACCAAATCTCCACACGCTATCCAGATTCGTGTCTCTTCCCGTGAGTGATGTCCAGCCTGATTTACCGCTGACACCAATCGATGTTTTCATGATTATAATGGCGGCGTATCTGACAGCATAGGACCAATATTCGTTCGGTAGTCCTGAGTCGAATAACATCGTTGATACCATCCCCTTCAAGGTACGTATCATTCTTTCCGCCACTCCATTTAATTCTGGTGTGTATCTTGGTGTGATGTAGTGGTTGATCCCTGCTGACAGGTAGAATTCCCTCATATCGAGACTATCGAATTCACCTCCCCCATCAGACCTAATCACCCTCACCCTTTCACCAAGCTGTTTCTCTAATTTCGAGATACACTGTCGAACAATATCAGACGCTTCGTTCTTCGTCGTTATTGGTATCGCGAATACAATTCGACTCGCCCTTTCCACACCAACGAAGAAATATCGTTCACCTTTTATCGCCGGACCGAACGGACCAGTGATATCGACATCCATTCCTACTCCTTCACCATCTCCTTTTAACATTGGTGCTTCTTTATTCTTTGGTAGACGTGTTATCTTGGCCTGCATACAGGCGGGACATTTATCAGTCGTAAAGGGATCGTTCTTGTACGTGTCCCAGTCCTTCTTCAATAGTCCCTGTCTACCTAGATTCTTTAGTTTATCTACACCTATATGTCCGAGTCACTGATGCTCAGATTCAAGTGGTGAAGTCGCCTTCGGTGTCAATATCACAATCATCGCGGCAGACATTGCTCTGCCGAATCGTACCGACCACAGTGAGTCATGTTTTCTCAAACCTAGTTTCTCTTTACCTTTACCTATCCATCCACCACCGCTGCTTAGATTCGCCTTCCACCCCCATGAGAGTAACTTCGAAAGGGAGAGAAGACTTATCTTTGCTGTGGGGACGTGATGTACATCTTTCAGTACCATTTTCTGTCCTGAATCTAGTTCGAGGTTAATGTCACCTGTTTCCCAAGCCGTCATTGACTTGCCAGATGCTAGTCCGAACACTCTCGGTTCCACTAGTCTTTTAATATTCGTCGTTATTGACCTGTGAGGAACAGTTATGTGGTGAGTAGCACCACTATCCACCACCCAGGTGGGGATTACACGAGTGTGGCTTACGTCATTAGACTCTGTAGCTAATCCCACCCACTCATTATCCTCAACCCACGGGTTTTCGATTTCTTCGGGCCATACAATATTACTCGTGTACCCTTCGTCATCATCGAACCACGATTCTGTCGACATGGCCATCCCGGCCCACGCCTCGTGTTCACCATCCAATGACAAATACATCAAGGAGGTTTTGGAGTTATCCTTGGACTGGTTCTCATCTTTTGAGACCGTATGTCCTTTCTTATTATTCTTATTATTCCTCCATTTCTTTTTACTTCCATCCTTTCCATCTGTGTTTTCTTTCCTGTTCGTATCCTCTCTTTTAGGTTTACGACAGTACTTCGCTAGATGTCCTACAGTGTCACAGTTATAACACTTTCTGGTTTCTTTCCTGGGCTGACCATCAGAGATATTATCTCGGTTCACCCTCATTCCTTTATCCCGTTCGGCAAACATCGTGAATCCCTTTCTATTGGTCCTACCAACAGGGTGCGCTTTACGTCTCGCCGTTTCTGCGTTAAAGATCGACAATACTTTGTCCCAGGTCCTGTCCTCTTCGGGTACGGACATTAGTTCTACGTGGATGATCCTGTATGCTGGTGCCAGGATGGTATTGAGGAATAGACCTGCTCGAGCCTGTGAGTCAAAGTTCAATCCCACCAACTTCGCTTCAGCCATTGTCTTCGAGAAATCCTCTACATGCTCAGCCATCTCTTCGGCCGTCACGTCTTCCCTCAAGTCATAGCTAAACAATGCTTGACGGACGTTTCTCTGATTCTCGTTCGTGGCTGTTACGTGCATTTTCAAGCAGTAATCCCACATTTCTTTAGCTGACATCTTCTCAGATAAATCAAGCATTACAGCTTCCGACACTGTTCCCTTGATCATCCCTTGCGCTTTATTCTCTCTCGCTTGCCACTTTTCCCACTCCTTCAACTCTTCTCCAGTAATCCTTCTACCAACCACTTGTCCTTCGACGGACGTGGTAGGAGGTACTGATCCCGCCCTCTCCGCTGCCGGCCTAACCCCTATGCGACCAGGTTTGGTATCATTACCTGAGACGACATTCCATACGTCGCCTATCTGTAGATACACCTTGATCGCCTTCCTCCACGAAGCATACGTTGATGGATCGTAGGATAACATGGGGAGATTCTCAAACGAGATCTTAGTCGACACAGAGGTCATAATGAGAAGAGTAGAAGTAGGAACTTGCCTTAGTTATACACAGAGGTATGTGGACTCCGACTGTTAATCTGTTTTCGCTTATAATTAGATGATAATACAGAGGGGAAAAAGAGCATGCATCAATTCTACATGTCTCTATACTTATCACATTCCACTCACACGCATAAAACCAGAGACGATCGAATAAAGTTCAGAGGACAAGTTGAACGGAGAAATATTCGACGGAAGGGGTAATTCTAACGGCGGTTCGGCCGTCCTGGCCCGATTCTATCGGCTAACATCATGGTGTACTTGACGACTCTTTGCGCAGTTTTCAAATGATATACGAGAAGTTTCTAAAAGAGCAACAACCTGATGAAGTGCCAGTTTTGACAGTAAAAACTCGCACCAAAATTGGATCAGAAGGGGCGGATTTTGTGGACAAAAATAGGGAAGTCGTCCACCAATTGATCAAGATGGGAACTTTGAGATACCTTGTGACAAAACATGACTGGTTGTCTACAGCTTGGCAAGACCATAAGCGTGAGCGCCATGAGGGCAATACACAGCTTCACGGATGTGTGAATACTAGTAGCAAGCTTTTAGAGGGATGAGGGAGACCTCAGATCAATGGACACTCACCATATGTGTCAACTCTGAAAGGTTCACTTCCATCAATCAAGACAGGAACTTACACCCTCAGGAGCGAGTAAAAATCAGTTGCAGGGTGAGATTATGAGAACAAAGTCATGCTACCGTTTGTTGAACAACATGCTGCGCTAGAGTATGTACGCTGGTAGTATCATGATCAGACTCTCATGGAATGGTCAGCATCTTCTCCACTCGGTCCATAGATACCATAACGTCCCCTGTCATATTGTTACATGATCCGAACACTTCTACACAATACAATCCACCTAAAAAATTAAAATCGTCGTTGAAATCTCGACCTCCTTTCATTTCGAGCAGTGACAACTTCCGTCTGAGTGACTTCAACCACCACAGTGTTCCCTTGAGTAATTGTCGTGGTTCCATCACCCCCTACATCTAATGCGTAACCACCATGGGAATGTCTACCTCCTCCTCCTCCTCCTCCACCGCCGCCACCAGCTACGACAGATGATGATGCTCCACCACCACCGCCAACGGGAACAGATGTAGTAGGTACCGCGGGTGGTGTAGTCGCACCTACTTGAGCATAAGTCGAAGTTGATACCGGAACAGCCGGCTCGGAAGCTCCTGATTCAGAACCGGAGCCAGAACTGGAATTGGATGAACCTGACCCGGAGCTTGAAGAACCTCCTACTATCGTGCCGCCCGAATCGAGAGTTTTGGGCGAGATACCGGATGGATTGATGCCTGCTCCTTTACCGCCAGGACAGAATTCTACAAAGTACTGAGTGTCAGTATATCCTCTCTTAATCAAATGGCCAACGGTGCGGGGATCTGCTTGTCTGGATAGGAGCGTAGGGTTCTAGGTGTTGTTTAATGGGTATAGAAGGATCCGAGGTTAGACGACCACAAGGACCAGATGATACAGAGAAACGGGAGTAGAAGAAGGGTCGGGAAAGTGAAGTACGCACGGATGGTCCGTTACAATTCAAGGCGCCGTTATTGGCATCACTACCTCATCAGCATCTACATCCCATTCAACCTTCTCTTTTTCTACTTGTATTTCACGAACCACATCACGTCGGAATGAGGACAAATCATACACCGATCCCGAGACGAGTGATCATCCACCATTATGAGATAGGATTACAGCATCAGAAAAGTTGCGGAGACTCACTCTTTAGCATACACATAACCCATCTGACAATTCTCCTTCAGAGCAGCGTAATAGGCTAATTGTCAGCTATCTCAAGGCAAAAGTAAACAAAGAAAAAGACGGACGTATGTTACTGGTAGGACAGTCATTTGCCCAGTTACCATTACAACAAGTAGGCGAGTTGGCGGGATCGAATGTACCCGTATGTAATGAGGCTACGAGTCAGCTACGCTCTTCCTTAACAAAAACAACTGGGGCGCAACGATTTCGCGATGATGATGTAATGGTTCTGAGTTCAGAGAGATGAATAGGTGGAAAGGAACAGGTATACGGCGAGCTGCAAAACTTACCGAATTCTATACCAGCACCACATGCACTTTGACAACTCCCTACTTGTCAGCAATCCATATAATCGATTACATGACTTGAGCAAAATGTTTTATTTGCATTGGTTTGTGATATGAAGGTGATATAGGTTGACAAAACTTACATATCTCACTGCTTCCCTTTGGAAACACAAGGTTCGGATCACAATCCGTCAAAATATCGGTGGTAGTACCACAAGAAGCTACACTACACGTTCCAGAGGTCCCACCAGAGGGAGTGATAGCGATCGGGATGTTGTAGCCTGGATGTGAGTACCAGCACATTTCTCTCCTCATCTCAATCCATGAGGAGCTCGAGTCAATGTGAGACCCAAGGTGTTTTGAGTGACATGGAAGGAGTAGGAAGTATCGGGTGATATGACTGCTGAGTGAAGTCATATATCGGCGGAGGATAGTGAAAGAACCAGGACTGACCATCTACCATGGACACTGCTGATTAGCTTTCATCCTGAATAAAGAGACGTGTCACGTCCATATACAAATGACATCCGATTAAGTCAAAAGTGAGTCCTTGCTCTATGAAGGTTCCAGAACGGAAGAGAGCGTATTTCGGATGTACGAGCGGGAAATGAAAGTGGATGACAGGGGGAGAACCTACCATCATACGTCTCATAAGTCGGAACCAGAGTAAATTCTGCCAACTGTTCATCAGATCTCATTGCATTATTTGTTCTCCTTCCCTCTTCACCTTCACCCCTCGGATAATATCAGGCCAAGTATGACGGAAGAAAAATTCATAGGATCGCATAGTGAAATCAAATTCCAGAGAAAGGAATCTCATTTGAACGATGTATGAGATGCGGAATATGATCGGAATACTCACAGTTGCTCCTGTTGTACCATACTCTGCACCATCGCTGTCTATCAACTCACATTCGTCATTCGCCAGAGAGACTTAAAATTGGGTGATGAAAGGGTTAAACGAAAATGGTATAGTTCAATAGTGAGACAGTGAACCAGAATACGAAAACTGTGAGTGGGAAATACGCAGTCCGATGGTGAAGTTGAGTGTACAGTACGTGCAGGCGGACGTCTTGTGACATCGGGTGAGGTGATAAGACATGTAGTCACATGGTGGTGAAAAAAGCGTGGAATGAAGGTAGTTCAGAGGACATATGGGGAAACTCACCAAGTCACAGAACCACTCTTACAAGCTCCAACTTGACATCCTCCTCCACCGGATTGACAACCCGTCCGTGCCCAGATCCTGGCGTTATGCCCTATTCGTCAGTCACATCAATATTCCGCCCGTCATCACTTGCAAAGTCTCTTGTCCCGACTACATCACCTCGACCGTCAAGAAACTATCCATCGATTCCACACGGATACATTCCAGCGCACAGTAGGCGGTAGAGGCGGAATACCATTGAAGGAAAAAAGTGTTTGAGCAACGATTTATTTGAACGAAAGATTTTCGGAACTACAGTGGTAAGGAAGGGCGGAGTCCCGAGTAGGAGCAGAAGGTACATGAGAAGTCAACTCACATCCTTCGGGCACGTTCAAGACCGTTGACGCCCCACCCGCCATCTCCCATCCACCAGGAGCAACAGCTCCATTGACACCTGTCACTTGACCACCTTGACCGGCATAAGCAGCGTAAACCGTACCACCACAAGAATTCTTGACCGTGACTTGACGTCCTTCGACCCTGATTCCTAAGCCAAAGACGAACAACCCCAACACTTGAAGGAAATCGATCGTCTTTCCACGGCTGATGTGAAAGAGGAACATGACGCGAATTACCGACTTGTCACTTGAATTTGAGCGTCAAACCAGAGAAAAATTGTCTGTTGAGAGGACTGGAATAGATTCAGTCCAGCCGTGATCGTCTCGATGAAATAGTCCGACAACTTCGACAATCGCCGAGATGAGAAGCGCCAGGCTTAAACACTTAGAAATATGGGAAGAGATATATATAACTTGGTATGGGCCCAGCCCTAGATAATCAATAAAGTCAACAAACCCAAGAAATCACAATCAGAATTGACCCATATAATATTAGCTAGACGTGGCCAGACCCTCGTGTGCACACCCGGGTCACCTGTCTCCTATCCTTTGACCTAACGGCTGACCACATGTGTCGGAGGACTCTCCTTGCCGAAGACGTCAAAGGAAGGTAGAGGGATGACGGGAAGGAGACCGTTTCGTATGGCTCTTTGCATTCATTTCTTGATTGAAGAGGTTTTCCCACTGTCCTTGGCATGGTTGTGGAGCGTGAGGGGACAACGGTTGCTGCTGATGTAAAACTTCATATGTCCCATGATGTTTCACTTTTGTTTGTGAGCTCGTAGAGTGTTGTCAGAGGGGATGATACCCTTGTCATTCGTCCAATGTCTTGCAGGTTTTCCTTCTCCGTAAGAACAATCAGATGCGATCAAGGAAATACGGGGCCGAAATGGAGTGTCAATGGGAACGAGAAGTGTCATCTAGACCTGTGTATTAGTAGTCAGCAATCGGGGCGAGTGGGTGACGCCGGGAGACGAGCCAATGAGGAGTCTACCACGTGGGAAAGGGGATACAGTGAGAAGAAATCAATGACGCTCGATGCGAAGCTGTCCATTCAGAAAGAAACTATCTGCATGATACGCAGCATCACAAATAATCTCCCACCTTCCCTCTGGAGTCGTTAAGGTTCTTCACAGGTCGTAAGGGTATGTTTAGTGGGTGGGGTAGGGCGAGGGAGAAACTAAGGGGCGATGAACAAGTGCGAGATACGTAAAGGGCGAGTCCGTGTGATACGTTGGCAGGAGGGTCTACTTGCCAAGGCCGAAGCGTTTTTTCTGCATGGTCAGCTACCTTGCAACATGAATCCCTTCATAGTGACTTGGCAGCACGGGACGCGGAATGAAATGACACGAGTGAATGCTCTTGAACAGCATCGGGAAGGGGGAGAAGAACAAATGGAAGAACGTTGAAGACCGTGACAGTCACTCACCGATCCCTTTTCAGGTGTGAGTGGTCGGCCACTTTCCACTCTCCTCTTCTTATCCTCCAGCTCGAGTCGCTGTTTCTCCAACGCCTCTTTCATCTCACGGTGTCTAGCGTACAGCTCTTCCTCGGATTGTCGCAGCTTCTGTTCCTTCTCTTGCACTTTTTGCTGGAAGACCATTTTCATCTCTGCTTCGATCTTGGCAAGCTTGGCGTCGTACATGGCTCTTTCCTCGGCTTGCTTGACAGCGGGACTGTTATCAGCATGTCTGCGTTTGGATCCAAGACAGAATTGGGAGCATTTTTGAGTGACACTCAGGTCCAGGCAGTACGCGAATCGAACTGCTGGGCAGTGATAATTTGAAGTGTGATGTGGCTAGGGGGTCATATATTAGAATGGAGCAACATGAGAACAAGCAGAACACCCACTTGGTCTCCTTGAACACACTCTCGTCCTGCGAGACACCCATGCTCTTGAGTTTGTCTGTCCTGTAGTTCTCATATAGAACATCATTCGTGTGTTCCCTCAGCTCCTCCATATGCGTACGGACCAACATCTGACGCAACTTGACAAAGTCGCAATGCGTCTCATTATCGACCTCGATGATACCCCATGGATAAGCCCGCCCGCGGACCTTCCGACCATCGGCACCGGTGACGAGGGCGTCGGAACCAACAACTGCAAAAGGTACTTTGCTCTGCGTTCTTAGCAGTGCCCCGAAAACTCTACTTCCTCGACAGCCAAGAAAGAGGTTGGACGATTTGACCGAGGAGAAGAGGACGAGAAATGAGCACTTACGATTATCTCTTCGTTTTCCATGACCGTTTCCTCGTCTTCATTGTCGTAGGCGGGAGGGTGGAAAATTTGAATTCCGTGATGCTGGATGTCACTGAGAATCTGTGCGGTCAGTCGGACTCAGAGCTACGGTGGTTCATCAACTGACCCGCTGTTTGAACAAGAGCACCTCCTCTTCTGTCAAAGTGTCGGCTTTGGCGATGACGGGGATCAGGTTGACTTTGGTATGCAAGCGACGCATGAATTCGATGTCAATGGGTTTAAGGCTGGCTGTCAGCTCACGAGGGTCAAAGCAGGGGTTGAAGATATTGCGTGAAACCGAACAGGTGACTCACGCATGGCCTGTAGGTTGGATGAAGTAGATACATGCGTGGACTCGGTTGTCACTGAGTTTGGACCTGTTCACGCGGTTCTCTTGTTCGAGATAATGATCGAATCGTGATTCGATGTTGTCCACGATTGGGCGCCAGCTGTCCATCAGCTTGTGCGTGTGGGAGGCTGAGAAGATGGTGATGCTTACCTGTCCTCGTTATTGACGAAATCACCGAAACCAGGGGTATCAACGACAGTGAGTTTGAGGCGGACACCACCCTCCTCAATTTCTAAAAAATCAGCTCTCCTTCGTTCACTCCCTAAATTTGTACCACCGGTCCTTGCTCCTAGGAGGACGAAAGGGGGTTGTTGAGGGGGTACGTGTGTGAGATTCGGTTAGATCAAGTATAATCGCTTACTCACCAGCACTGATACTCGTGATATCAACAGTCTTCGGTCTCTCCTGTCCCGGCAGTGGGATGACCTTTGGTTGATAGAGTTTCGTCTCAAAGAGCGTGTTGATCAGGGTAGACTTTCCCAATCCCGACTCGCCTGGAATCAGCATCGGTCGATCTCTCCTCTGCGCCTCTCTTCAAGATACCAGGGTATTATATTACCATGCGTTAAGACACATGGCGTCTTGTGACCTTGCAGCTCATCGTGATAGCTCGAGAAAGCGAGGCCCGAGCGTGGAGATGTGAAAAACGTACCGACTACCATGGCGACGAATTGGAAACCCCGACTGCATGGTCAGCTCCCAGTCAAATTGCAAAGCTGAGTTACGCAAGATATAAAAGATATGCTTTGACATGATGAGGCTAAAGAGTAGTCGTTGACATACCGTAGACTACGTCTGTGCACCTGGTTAGGAAGGTTGGAAAACCCGACCCAACTGGAAAGTTTCTTCCTATTGACCGTACCCTTCCCATCCATCCCTCCTGCATTGACAGCAGCTGGAGCGGGTGAAGCAGTGTTGTTTGCAGCGCCGTAAGGACTGACAGCTCTTGCACCGCTCATTGAACGAGAACGGGCGTCGTTGGAATAAGCGCCAGGAGACATGGACCTGTCTGCGGTAGGGGAGAGAGGTTGTTGGTAGTATGCGTCTGACATTGTGAGAGGAAAGAGAGAGAGAGGACGACCAAGCGACTTGTATGTCTGATCTGAACAAGAAAGAGGAAGAGTGAAGAAGAGAGAATAGAGGAAAGAGAAGGAATGTAGGGGGAGAGGGCGGTCAATGCGTTGGTGAACAAACGCTTGGACCACGTCAAGGAGGCGTGGGGGGGACAAGTGCCACTCAGGTGAGATATGTCGGTGTTTGCGATAACGCCGTTGAGCATATGTCAAGACTTTAGATTTCTCCGTTGGCTATACGTGATACAACTCGACAAGCACTCGCAATAAAAGCCCTGTAACATCTTTAGAAGGGCAAGAACTACCTCAAAAGTAGGAAAGGGAGGACTTTCGTATCTTCAGGAGTCTCCAGTCTCGCGAGTCGATAGGCAGGTTGAACCATGCGGTTGACACCAGAGGTCAGTTGCTCGCAATTTCACTACGTGCCGAAGCTGACATTCAGTTTGTTTCAAAATCACAATCAGTGAGTTTGGTCTCACACCCCGAAAAATATCATCCACTTCCAGGGTGATTTGAAACGGACGAGGGATGAGAAGTACATACCGAAGATAGAGATCGCGGTCGAGGAAGAACAGGGATGAACATTCTTCCAGAAGTAATCATACAATTTGGGAGACAGCTAATCTTCAGTATCTAAACCCTCTCAAAGAGCGTGAATTGGAGCTCCGAGGTCAGCTAGTCATATACTTCCCCAAGCGGTAAACTGATTATCAGGACTAGCAATACCCGTCATTGAAAATCTCGCATCACATCAGGGAACATACGATGTTCTCAACCTTACAGATAATTCAATAACCGTTTTGGGGAACATACCTCTTTGTGGGTCCCCTTTCTTTCATCTAGAAAATAACACGCAGAAGGACATTTCAATCATTCCAATCCGTTTTAAGACAATCCAATCAGGGGGAATGCTGATCAAGGATGAGTCACAATGGCTTTTCCGGCTTGTAACCATAATGGATGTTGAGAGAATCGGTATTGACACTGGTTCTCACAATTCCTGGTCTACGAGCAGGGTCGAATCTCGGGAGATTTGGTAACGAGATGTCACTGGGGATCGAGTGGATGTTACAGAAGTGTCGAGCTGTGTAGGGGAAGATGGTTCATTCGGGACGTTATGTGACCGATTTGACGCGAGGCAAGGATGAAGATGGGGAAGATGTCATAGTTTACGCACGACTGACATCCAGCACCAAGATTAGAAGTCATACATATCGCTCAAAATCAAATCTCATCAATATCACCATCCTTACCTCCTAATGTGAGTCAGACTCAATCTCGTTGACATGTGCTCATGTCAGATACCTAATCTGACAACATTAAGTGAGTTCTACCTCCTTGATTCGATACAAATTTAAAAGTATACCCCCTACTGACTCCCAGTCCTCACATCTAACTCCATCTCTTCCCTCTCCTCCTTACTCCCCTTATCCACCCTGACATCTCTCCGACATCTCTCCTTACTTCAAAATCCCATCACCCAAGTAGACCATTACAGACCATTCATAATCCACACCATCGCCTCGGGAAACTTACGAACTCTTGATTTCACCCGAATAAAAGATTCCGAACGATCCAATGCCAAACAACTATTCACCGAACCTGATTCCGGTTTACCTAACGCATTATGGAGAAAATTATCAGCTCCACCAATGGGAAAACAAACGGTTTTTACAAATCTACCACCTAGTGGTCCTAGAGCTGAAGGAGGAAGAAAAGGTGGGAAAGGTAGATTGATGACTCCTGATGAGAAAAAGAGGGTGGTGGAAGCTTTGACCAGAGCGAAAACGGCTGAAGAAGTAAGAAGATTGGAGAGAATGTTAGCGGAAGGTTTGATACCTGATGGAGAGAGTGTTAATGGGACTTGATAAGATATGGTATGCATGAGGTTTTATTTGATAATATACTGTTATCCATTTCAGTCACGTTCATAAGATACAATCAGAGTACTCTACTAGATCAATACGGAAAAGATTGATTGGAATGATGTTTTACAACAAGAGAGATGAGGTTTGAAGGTCTGCTCGAGCAACTTGTGAACTGGAGTACTCGTACAGATATGTCAATATGTATACCGATATGAGGTGTACACACTGTGTACAGTAGATGATATTTCGGATGAATAATAAGATAAGTTACCTTGATAGAGTGGTATCTTCGGCGAGGAACAAAAACGTCAAATGGATCATGTTGAGTGAGATATCCTAAATATATCTTCTGTCAAAGAGTTATGGTCAGCCTCGTGAAAACAAATGTACATGATATACATACACAACACCTCTCTTATCAAAAATGGAATGAAAAACAACCTTTATACATCTTTTCTCAATCTTTCAAAACCTCTCCAACCCATTCAGATAAATCATCAATTTCTTCATCTCCGAACCAATGTGTCAAAGGTGAATAACCCTTGAATCGTATTCCCGGTCTGACGAATGTGGTGGTAGAGTCTAATTGTGGACAACCGAATTTTGTAAGTAAAGAAAGTGAAGATTCAGCGACTGAGAGTTAATTTGGTTGATTGAGTCTTTAGTTTTCTTGAAAGGAAGGATGATCATGTCGAAATTGTGAAAGATGATCATGTCGAAATTGTCAGAAGAGGATGATGGTCGATTATCAAAGTTTCATGAGATCATGGGAGTAGAAAGAATTGTATGAGTATGAGTATGATTGCGGTGTTGAGTTATTGAGGTTATCTTTGTTCAAGATGGATAAAGTCGGATGGATAGTGGGGGTTATGGGGAGATGTGGTAAGATATTTGAGGAACGAGGAACTTACTGGAATATACAACGAGAGGATCTTCTTTCCCATGAGCTAAAAAAATTGGGATTTCTTTAGCTTGACGAGATATGATCTGTCTTGTCAACATGAGTACCAATTTCATACGTCACCACAATCCCGAGTTGACTTGATCAAACGAATACTAGTAACTAAACATGATGTTCAAACATTCTCATTCACTCATATTCTCGAATTCATTATCCTCCAAGTGTTTAAAACAAGTAAGTTAGTGGAGAAACGATCAGACACTATATGAAATATCCCAAATATCCCAAGTGAATCATAACACAAAAGTGGATTATAACACCCTAAAAGTTGAAAGTCAATCGCACAGATTAAATTTATTGCTAAACAATAATGAGAGAAATTTGGAAACCAAACTTACCATCTCCACATTCCTACCGAAAGGTATCCAAGTACTTAACCCTATCAACCCACCCAACTTTCTCTCTGTAGTTAAACCCAATAACAAAGCTACCGAACCACCTTGAGAAATCCCTCCCACTAAGATCTTCTTTTCTGGGATCCCAGAGTCAACTTCGGCTTGAATGATCTCGTCGATAGTTTGGACAATGGAATGAAGACCTTCTTCATCATGATATTCCGGATCGAGGATGAGTTCAGGATCAAGAGTTATGAGATCATACCATCCTGGCATTTCCATTCCTGATTGATAAATAAGTTTCACAAGTATTTCAATAGAAGTAAAAGATTGGAACACTTTAAATACAAACTTACCTCTGTTGATGGTGATTGGTAAAATAGGAGCATGAGGTAATATCCATTTTAGATTAGGATGTTCGTCGTAGAATGAATCTGCAAGTTCTAACATTCCATCTCCTATCATTTCAGCTCAGCTCATCTTGGGACGAACATCAGAGTCCATTCTTTGTCATCTCATGAAACCTTCTGTATTGAGCATCAAATCGCCGGAGAGTGATGTTCAATGTTCGATGGTTCGGACGTTAGGAACGGAGATTGGCCAGATTACAAGTATCGACATTGTTGCCATGACCATAGAGATTCGATGATTGAGTAACTTATTTGACTTGAACGTTCGAATTAAGAGGTCAGAGGTAAGACAATACAATGAAATGAATGGAGTTAAATTGGTAAGACGCCATTCAAGGATAAGATGAAGAGGTAACTTGATCGTTTAGACACACCTGAATCTCCCAGACCCTAATCATCAGCTCTTACCACCATCGACACCACCTCCGAGTCATCTTAATTCATCATCTCCTAAAACTTTCCAGTCCCAATCCTGTACAAAAAGTCATCATGAAAGTTTACTTCGAGTGACATGTACATAATCCATCACAAGAACAAGTAGCAGTACTCGAGTAGTCATAGGAAAATCCGTGGTCGTCGAAGTGAGGGTGGGGTACGCAAGACGACGTACATGTAGAAAGATGATGGTTGATTTATGTTCTTCTTTCGGTTCCACAACGATGTGATCTATCAACGAATCGGGGGAATCTCCTTCCGTCAATATCATGTCATTTAAGAAGAGGGACTCACCTTCTTGGGTGGTAGAATTCTGAGCGAGCGAGGTTGGGTCGGACATCGTCCTCGATATCCCCAAGACAATCAGGTAGTAAGATGTTCGAGTCAGATTGCAGATTGCAAGTGGTGAAGAGATAACTTCTTCCACACGTGCGAATCGAAATTGAAAGCGAATATCGAACGTTGAAGGATGGCGAATGAGAGTGGGGGAGGTGGGGAAGGGTGGGGGGAAAGTGGTCGACCTCCACTTTTGTTATACATACGAGTATTCTACAAAAACATCGAGGGACGAGTACTGCTGGCACAGTCATACGAGTACAGTAACAATGACAATACATACTCTACTACTACTTGTCATCCGGAAACATCTTACCTCAGAGCTTCCGTGATCCAATTTGACATATCTGTCAATTCCGTAGGAGAAGATGAATGACCTAAACGAGGATAACCTTCGAACCTGATTCCAGGGCGGGAGAATGTGGTGCCGTTGGGTACTCTGGGATAACCCAGTTTGGTCAGGAGTTCCAATGACATTTCTCCGACTGAGTGTCAGCGTGCATATCTACGATATGGGAGAAGGTGGTGAGATATGTAGAAGGAAGTGAAAGAAGAGTGGTGAAGAATGTGGATGGATTTGAGGTGAGGGAGGGAATGGTGGACTTGGGAGTAAGGGGAGGGAGGGAATGGTAGACTTGGAGTAAGGGAAGGGAGTATACGGTGCACTTGGGATTAAGAGAAGACGGGGAATGGAAAAGGAGAATTACTCACAGGTATAATGGACTATAGGATCATCTTTTCCATGTCCCCAGAAAATTGGTGTATCAGTGGCATGAGAAGATACCATCTTTGAATCAGTTCTCTCTCAGGGGGAATGAGGATACCGAGACGTAAGAGGTAGATTGTACTTGACCAAAAAGGGTCGACGTGTATCCAGACGCACTTAATGAGACGCCGGCAGTGAAGAGAAGTACAGACCGGGGGGTTAAAGTAGGAGGAGACTTCACTCACCTGTCCAACTTTATGACTCAACGGAACCCAAGTACTTAACCCAATTACACCTCCTAACCTTCTTCTAGTTGTCAAACCAAGTAATAAAGCCACAGCTCCTCCTTGTGAAAAACCCCCCACTATAATTTTATTTTCCGGTATACCCGCATCTACTTCAGATTGGATCAAAGCGTCAACGGCGGAGACGGATGATAATAGACCTCTTTCGTCGTCGTATGTGGGATCGAGAAGACGATCAAGAGTGGAGAGATCGAACCATCCTGGCATACGAGATCCTGGATGTGAACATTTTGTCATAGAATTTGAAGTGGACTTCTCGCTTTCGCTCTTAGATGGGACGAGCCTGATTAGATGGACGAGCTGTACAGATGAAAAAATGAAGGGATGGAGGAGGTGTAGAGATCAAGAGGTGAATGAATGAAGAGATGGGTTGGGTGTAGGGATGAAGAAATGAGTCGGGAGTAGAATTAGATGTTGCACAAGAGCCATAGACTGTCGGAGGAATCTTAGCGAAGGAGTGGGGACAGAGGGAGAAAATGGGAACAAGAAGAAGGATCCATAACTCACCTCCGTTGATGGTAATAGGAATAGTAGGAGCATGAGGTAATATCCATTTCACATTTGGGAATCTTGTCCATAATTGTTTTGCGACGGGTAACCAACCATGTCCTATTTGTGTAAGTTGTTTCCTTCTCTAGGAATAGTTTTAAACGCTGACGCAACGTGAGAAGGGAGGATATACAAGTGTGGAAGTGGGATGGAGTGGAGGTATGAACATTTCGAAAGCCCCAAGCGATGTTCGTCCGACAAAGATTATTGCAGTATTGAAACATTATTCGTTTCATGATCAGGATCGATACTGATAGAGAATTTGAAATGATGAAGTGAAATTGAATGAGAGACATACCGCTATCCCCAAGACCCTAATATCAGCTTGAACCTATCTCAAGATCGATCCCATGAAGATACAGTGAGTTTCGTCTTTCACACGGGGAGAGAGGGAGCATGGGTTCAGAAAGATGTCGAATTTCCACACAGATCTTCGAATGACCAATGAGATCATGAAGATCACCCCAAGTAGCATAGTAGCATGTAGGAGGTAGAAGGTAGTATTTCCGGTATCCAGGGGGATGGGGGACTTTTCAATATCCTCGAGTACACTAGAAAATAAAAGACTTTCTCTCAAACAGATCATCAATTACAAACAGACCTAGACGTAGAGAAAAGATAAAAACTTACATGAAGAAAGATGATAGTTGATGTATGTACATCTTTAGGAGCTACTTTCAAATGTTTTAGATGTGTAGTCATTTCACTTCGAACTCCTAAAAGTGGTCAACACCATAATCCATTTCAACGTCCATATCACGTCTTTAGATCACTAAATTTTCGGCTTTCTTTAGCTGCTAGCTGCTGGTGGATTGTGCAGTTGATCTACAGAATGTGGGCCACTTTGGTGAAGTGATTCTGAATGCCTGGTACGGTTCTGAAGATGGTGGTTGATGGTCTAGATGGTATAAAGAAATCAGGTATAAGTGATTTATGAACTCACCTTTGATTGTCGAAAATGTAATAACGTTCGATCTTGAGACTGTATCAAAGTTGCAAATTGTCACTACCACCAAACTGAGAAAGAGGAGAAGAAAGAGAGAGAGTGAGAGGGAGAGGGAACGACGGAAGTTGATTATTTTGACGAGGTGACGAGTCTAGATGACCAAGCGACGAAACGACGATGACGTTTTCTTCGGTTCACACCGATACACCGAGACCTCAACCACACTCAGTACACAGAATACTTACACTCAGTATAACTTATAGTTTACCGATGGAAGGAAAGCGGTTCGTCAGTCAGGAACAGAGAGTTCTTGAAGGAACTTAGTGGTTGTGATGGTGAGAAAGTTGTAGAGTGGTCGGATATGGGGCAGATGTTGAAAGTTGCAACATGCAACCATGCAACTAGAACTAGATAAGTAGGTTTTCAGAGGATGTTGTTGAAGAATATTCTATTCGTACAATTAGTCAATTGTGATACGTGACAACATCACACATCCATCATTGCAGATCTCTGATCACTGATCTCTGTCTTTGGGTATAACAAAAAAACAACTGTCCATCCTTATTCTTTTCTCTACCTCCTCCTATGCAAACATTGCACTATATCCTCTCCCTCTCTCAACAGATCATCCTCATCCTCGCCATTCCGATCTCAAATCGACAATTGACCATCCCTCCCTTCTCACCCACCCACCCCTGAACCTCCGAGAACCAAATAAGATGATTCCCTCACAACACCATCAAACCACCCAACAACCCTACGATACCCACAACTCCTCCCAACACACTCACCAAACCTCCATTCAAACCTTCCAATCTCCTACCTGCCGCACTGGCCGATCCGTTACCGTTGGTAGCTAATGAAGAGCTCAATCCTACTTGACTCATTATCGCCGCTATAAAGTTCGGTCCACAAGTCCCGTTGATCGCATTCCACAATTTTGGCTGACCTCCAAGGATAGCACTTGATGCTAATCCCATAGTGTACGGATAAGCAGCTTCGAATTTGACGTAACTGACCATGACCTCTCTTGCGCAGGGTGTACAGAGTTGAGCTGCTTTCATATCCGGTTGTAGGAACAAGAATGGGAGCATAGTATTTCTATATGTCGTGGTGTTTGGAGCGATCAAAGTGGCGGCTTCTACGACTTGAGCAGAATCACGGTTTTTGAAAAGTGATAAAGACAGAAGACGTTTAGTTATTGAGGTTGATGTAAGAGGGATTATAAGATATTGTCTTGCCAATTCTACAGCGTCGATTGTTGTCACTGTGGCTAAAAGAGTATTGTTGCTGATTCCTGTTACTACATCATCCGTTCCGGTGGAAGAAGCAGACGGAGCAGAGGAAGATGCAGAAGAAGAAGAAGATGATGATTGTTTGATTTCGTTTATACAATACTCTTGATTGGCAGAATCGATGGCGCAAACAGCGGCTACCATGGGGTTGAAAGCATAAAGTAGATCGTAAAGGTCACGGACTTGAGAATTAGATTGACCGGAAGATGTTAATTCGACGTTGCAAGTGGACCAAAACTGTGAGAGCCAACCACGAATGACGTTATCTTGGCATTTAGCCTTGTCATTACACATTGCGGCAAGAGCAAAGTTGATATCGCTTTGCGATACGTTGGGAGAACCAGAAGGCGTGGGAGTGAATGCGGAGGTGATGTTGATTAATTGTCCGATGCAACTTTGAAGGGTGAGATCGGAGTTGAGAGAGGTGAGGAAGGTGGTACATGATGAAGTGATGTTGGTAGGGATGAGGGTGATGTTCTGTGAGTTAGCTAGAAGCTTGACCGTCCTACTCCCAAGTGCAAACACCATGACCTATCATCAGGAGCGTCGTTGTGAAATTGGTCAAGGTAGACAAGATTTGATGTGGAGGAGAAAGAACTCTATGACCCCTCATCTCCAGTCCTCCTTTCTCACCACCCATCTCATGAGATTTCTCCATAGTAGACGCAACCAGTGGAATACGGGTTGACTCACCTGCGCACTGACCCCCAAGACGACCGCACTCAAACCGATAGTAGCTAACAGCTTCATATTGTGTGTTTTCTCTTTCCAATAATCCTATTATCCCAATGGTCCTATGATCTTCCTTCTGTGATGTCTTTCTGACTCTCTCTCTGGTTTATTGTCCAACGATGAGACGTCCTTTGTCAACGTGATGTATTGTGTATGTAGTACGGTGTTCCCTACCAATCGATGATCCTCAAGGTGTATTGATTGGATGTTCGACTGTTCACTGTGTATAGGTAAAAGAAAGACGGATAAAGAGTGTAAAGCTGTTGTATTGTAGTTTGATATGCCAAGTGATACGGGAAAGGAAAGAAAAGAAGGTAAAGAGAGAGGAAAAGACGGAAGGGATGAAACACCCCGAAAGCGAAAGTGAGAAAAAACGAGGGTCCGAGCGGAGTAAGAGTGTTTGTCCCTTCAGGGTGCCATATGGCGGTTGCTGGGCTAAGACTTATTCGAGCCACAATTAACGGCGACAATAGCCACGTGGTATCAACGTCTAGATTGCGGCGCGTAGGGATAATCCCCCCACCTCTTGAATTATTTTCACCCCATTTTTGCAATTCATCCGAAAAACCCCCCACTCAACCCGTTATTCACCCCACTCCTTCCACATTACCATCTTGGAAGCAGAAAAACCCCTCACTTGTTACTAGAACCTCCTACCATGGCTTGCTGCATATCTTCTGACTCCCAGGGGTCTACACTGTCCATAAATGTGTGACTTCGCATTATTCGCGAAGGGGTTTATTCATTCACAGTTGAATTCGCAGGCCGGTTCGCACTGACCTTGCAGATCACCCAACTCTCATTTAATGGGCGTATTGACACTCTGGGCGATCTGTGAATAATGCTGTATGCACATTTACACCTCCTGGACTTGCTTAGCTACTTATCTCTTCACACATGTTCTCACATACCTCATTTGCATTATAATTTCAATGACACCACGGTCTTTGGCTCATCAACTTGTATTGAACGCTTCAGTAAAGCGAACACCTGGTAGACCAGCTCGAAAATACCAAGATCAGTCCTCAGGAACTCCCACAAAAGTCCCAAAGCGTCAGCTTGGTCAGGATGTCAGTTTAGGTACCGCTAAACCTTCAAAAAAGAGTGGCAACAGTGAGTTTATAAAGTCGTTCGCGAATTATGTTATGTTGATTCTGTACAGTTAACGACCCTTTTACAGAGCAAGATACCTGTGATGTCCTGGAAGCCTTTCACAACTTCCCTTTTCAGGGCTCTGAGGCTCACCAGCTTGAGCAAGAACAGCTGAAAAAACAACAAGCAATTGACAACGATTACTTTGACAATGGTCGTGATGTCCTTGAACAATTTCAGGACTTTGAGTTTATCTCTGACCAACTGGATATGGAAGTAGATCCAGCAGTGGAGAAAGGCCGAGATGGACAGCCAGAGAAGATCAAAGATAAAGAGAAGGAAGAGGAAAGGGAAGGGAAAGAGGGAGAGGGAGAAGCAAGGGGGGCAGGATATGCGAAGAACACTGCGAATCAAGGTCAGAATTCTCTTTACATATTCAGGTGTCCAGTTGCTGAGTCTCTGTAGTCTCTCCTTACCCTGTAAGGCCCCACTCAATCCCCAATCATCCTGTTGGCAACGTTCGCACACCTCATATTCCCCGTTCGCACTTGAGGAAGAGGAAATATGAATCTGATGGTGAGGTCTTCTTCAATCAGTGTATTCTGTTAACCTTTCGCAGTTGTGACACCCAATACCCATGACCCAGGCACTGAAACGGACACAACCACAACATACCTGCCCCCCTCCACCTCAACCTCACACTTTTCAGGCTATGTGACAAGCCTGTCTACCCTTTCGCATCCTCCAACCACGCAAAAGGTTGATTATACCTCAATTCGCGAGCAAGCTTTGAGGAATCGAACTATCATTGAACTCGAAAGTACTCAGATTCCACCATCACTCCAGGAGCAGCAGCCATCCACTTTCAACACTGTACGCACAAAAGCCAGCCTCGGTCCTGGCATCACTGCAGTGAAGAACTTCTGTGTGCTTTCTGCGAATGATATTGGTCAGGATGAGCGTTACGAGGAGATTGAGGTAGCTTTTCACCTTATTCCTAAGGCTTTTGACATGATGGTGAGTTATTTATCACTCTGGTAACATTACTGACATCCGTAGACACAGGACTACCTCCTCAGATCACAAAGAGTATCAAACCATGTCAAGGTGGAGTGGTTAGATCCTCCAGGACTTCACCCAAGTGACATTCGCGGACGTCACGCAGTCTTCCATGTCTCAGATGAGGCCTTCGCAAAAGGTCCTGATAAGTTGGTATGGCGCTCGAGGTTCAATTGCAGTGGTAGCTGCCAGCAAGTTCAAGCCCTACCTACCTCACTTCCAGTACAACAACGTCCAAAGAGGAATTTACGAAAACGACAGAGGACAGAGGAAAGGAGTGAGGGGCATGAGGGCAGTGAGGGGAGTGAGGCAAGAAATAGAAACGAAGGGACAGAGGGGGATGAGTGGGCTGAGGAGGATCAGGGGAGTCTCCAAGGCAAAGAGGATCCTGTAGAGACAAAAAGGACCACAATTCGCAAACGCAGATGTCCACTGTGTGTTGAAGTGAGTCATGACTCTTGTATAGAGATGAGTTGAGCTTATTCGCAGGTGCGAATGACTCCTAGAAGCATTCGCAGAGGATATTGCACAATTATCCAGCCGTTACCTTCCTACCATGGGGATCCAAAACCTCTGAGCCTTCTACGGATATCCTACCACATGCGAAATATCCTTCATGACGCTGCGACACTGGTAGGAACAACTGAAAGTCGTCTAAAGCTTCGATGGTTCACCAGTATCTCCAAGCTCCATCCTTATGCAACTTGGTTGTCCGACAATTGTCCTCATAGGATGCCCAAAGAGAGTGACTTTGCAACCGCCATACGAACAGCATTGAGGCAAGACAGACTGGACACTTTACCATTGGCGGCTATTCAAGTCCTCCACTCAGCAAATCCATCAACATTCCTCAGGTGAGTTACATTCGCAGGGCCGCCTGACCCAGGCTGATATCCAGTTGTGAAATCCCTCACAATCTTGTCCTTGGAGGAACTGAAGAGTTTCCCACCAATGCCACTTTCCAATGTGTGATTAGCCCCAAACACGCTCTTCAAACTGCCATTCGCCATGCTCGTGAAAGGGGATTAGCCATGGACTCTTCTTGGAGGAACAAAAACGCAATTCGGTGTCCAGTCACCTTCCTCACCACTGTCAATGAGCACAATCACATGGTGCCAATGGCTGTAATGCTCTCAAATCATGCCACCACCGCGTCCTACACCCATCTCCTCTCTGTCTTTCGAAACGCTGTGGAAGAGGAAGCAAAAGCTCTTGCGAATGGTACCTCAGAGGTCATCAGCGAATTTGAAGACAAGGAGATTATTCTCAATAATGCCATCCTCATTACTGAGGATGGCTTCTGGCCCCTCATGGTCATGATTGATTGTGATGCCGCGGAGCGAAATGCAGCCCACACAGTTTTCCCAGGAACTCCTGTGCGTCTCTGTCAATTTCATTTCATGCATGCAGCAAGGGAAAGGATGGACAGACGGCTTGGACGAACTCAGGTTGGTCGCGAGAAGACATCTAGGTTCCTCTCCGCCCTTCGAAAGTGTCAGAGGTGTGATGTGGAAGAGGAGTGGGAGGAAGTGTATGAAGAGTTTGAGGCAGATGTACTGGAGTTGTTGGACGGGGACGAAGAACATTGGGAGACCATTCGCAGATGGTTAAATACTCAATGGTTCAGCGAAAGCTGGCGCAAATGTCTCATGGATTATGGTCTTCCTCGCGAACACACAAGAGATGGGCCGCTTTCTACCAACAACTTTGTTGAGGCGGCATTCAGGACTTTCGACAGAGTTTTCCTACAAGCCCGAGCCAATAAGCGAATCGATAAACTCCTTGCCGTTATTGTCAACATCTACTTTCCAATGTATCTCTATTCCCCCCCAACTTCTGGTCGATGTGATCCCGACATAACACAAGAGATCCAGAAGGGTCTTGAGATCTGGCAGCTGGGTCAGCTCAAGCGTTGTGATCCGGAAGAAATACCCAGCCGCTTGGAACCTTTGAAAGAAACCTTCACCATTGAGTCCGGCCTGCGAAAGCAAAACGCGCATTACTGTGGAATAAAGAAATCCAGTGCTCGCGAATACTGCTCCTGTGGGTGGTTCCAGTCTAGAGGGAAGAGATGTCGGGGATTATGGGCTCTTCATTGTCTTAGAACCTGTGGAGAGCTAGAGGCATATGAGGGACAGACTGCAGCATATGTAACAGCTTTGCGATTGGGGCTAGGGGAAGGGGTGGGGAATAAGGGAACCACTTCGGCGCAAGCTGACCAGGAGGAACTGCAAAGGTGGTGGGGACACGATCCAACAGAACTTCCCGACCAACAGTGGGATACTACATCGAGACCCAGTGGTTGTTTGTTAGTCAGTATTGATTCAAAAGATCTTGATACAGAAACACCAGCGAATGAGGAAGAGATCGATCCCCCTATAGGTCGACGACATAAAGCTGTGCGTTCTGAGTCAGAAGAAGGCTGCGAGACCCCCAAGGAAAGCAAAGGTCAACCCATACAGCCTAACAAAGGTGGACGGCCTGCTCCAACAAGCCTC